>NC_137901.1:42392221-42599680 GCF_963455335.1 Martes martes | reverse complement strand
CTTTTGCCACCTTTTAATTTGTTTGTCATTTTGTTGAATTTTAGGGATTTTTATATACTGTGAATACAAACCCTACTGTCTGTTTCTGTGTTCTTTGAGAGGTTCATCAAGAATATTTTCATATTTCACCTGATATCTCTTATGCCATGTTAGTGACGCCTCTTTGTATTATTTTCAGTGCTTGCTAAATATTCAATTTTTAACCCATCTAACTTACTTTCAAAAAGAATTCCACTTTTTCACAATGTATAAACTGTGAAGTAGTATATTTATAAAACTAATATATCTTCTTATTATCATAAAATATTCCTTGAGCTATCTTATACACTTCACATTGCATCAATATTTTTTTACTTTAAGCAATCCTTTTTAAAGAGATTTAAAGATACACAGACATAGACATACATACAACATACATGTATATATATGTACATATATAAAATAACTTTTAATAGTCCCTAATGTTTACACCTCCTCATGTTCTTTGATCTATCTCCCAGAATTAGATTTCCATTTGGTGTCATATTCCTTTAACCTTAACACTTTTAACTTAACTTGAGTTGCAGGTTTAAAGGAGAGAAATGTTTTTCAGAATATATCTAGCTGAAGTCTTTATGTCACCATTATTTTTTTTAAATGAGGATATAACATATACAATCAATTTCATCCTTGTTGGTTGATGTAATTGGCCAGCCCTCCTCTTTAGCTATGCCTTTAGTGTGGGAGTTGAGCCAGTCTATGCAAAAGTTGAGCTAGATTTGGGTTTTGTTGTTGCTTTTGCTGCATTTGGTTTATTAGCGGTTTCGACTACACCCAGTGCTACCTTGCACTGAGTGGGGCTAGGTTGTCAGGTAGTTTTTCTCCATGCCACATCTGCCCGCAGCTTCTGGTGTCCATAGCATCTATGCCTCAGTAAAAAGGTGTCTCCACATTCTTTATTTTGTTACCTTAGTAGGATAACGTTACATCACTCAACATTTATAAACCTAGAAGTAGCAGTGGTGGTGGGCTTTAGCCTTAAGTGGGCTTTAGGTCTCATGGATGAGGCCTTCTTAGGAGAGATTCTGTCCTTCCCTCAGGGCTGGACCTAAAATGCTGTAGGTCAGTGGGAGGAATTCGACTATCCTTTCTAAGGTGATATCTAACACAGTCCTGCCAGTTTTGCTATTTTGGCATCCTACATGTTTCATTCACAGTGCTTTTTAGAATTTGTATTTTATGTATTTGTCTGTTTTTGTCTTTTTCACCCAGAAGATAATAACCTCATTAGGAAAAAGAGTAAATCTACTCTTTTGAATTTCACACTCATAATACTCACTAAAGAACCTAGATCATAGTTGTAACTCAGAAAATATATTTGAATGAAATAATGAATGCTTGCTTCTCTTGTTTTTCTTTTTTTAAATAGGGGATTAATCTTATATTTTCTGTAGCATTTTGTTTTTATTTAATTTCAAAAATACAGAAATGTTGCAAGAATAATACAAAGAAAATCCCATATGCCCTGTTGGGAGGCTACATCGTGGTATTGCTCTCTTGGCATCCGTTTTGTTTGACTATTGGCCTTCGGGGACCTTAAACTGATAGGAGGCCCTCATGGGAGTGCAAGCTCGAGGTAACAGTCTGCAGAGTCTCATGCAAATTTAAGTTCCTGAGGTGACTTCCTCAACAGCCCTTGTGATCAACATTCTCCCTTGCCCCTCAGGGTCCTCTTCTGGTGTACCCCCTACCGTAGGCCTCTAAGGAGCTTACCAGTGCTCTTTTTGGCTTGCATTAACCAATCCAGTCAGCCTAGAAACCCCAAAGCATTCTACGCATAGACCCGAATAAAGACAACTGCTCTAGGTTCTGCGTCTCTGTCCATACTCTGCCATGTTGCTCTTCAAGTGTGCCGTGTACTTTCTCTGAGACGTGTGGGTAGTATATTTCTCTATTTCAATATTTCTGGTCATCTTTTATTGAACTGAAGCTCACTATCTGGCACCCTGTGCTCTATTTAGCAAATGTTAAATTAACAAAATCATAACATAGCCATTACCCAAATCCAGTAATTATTTACATGTCGCCCTTATTTGTTTGTCTTTTGAAGATTTTATTTATTTATTTGAGAGACAGAGAACTCAAGCAGGAGGAGCAACAGAGGGACAGGGAGAAGCAGGTTCCCCACTGAGCAAAGAGCCCAACGTAGGGCTTGATACCAGGACCCTGGGATCATGACCTAAGCTGAAGGCAGATGCTTAAGTGATTAAGTCACCCAGGCACCCCTATGGTGCCCTTGGTTTTATCATCTGTTTTTGTCTCTCTCTCTCTTTTGATGTGTGTATGTAATCATATAATCTTTGTCTATAAATTTGACTGTTTAGAGAAAATGTGCAAATCCCTAGAAGAGCAAAACTTACTGAAACTGACTCACAAACAAGTAGGATATAAAATACTCTAACTATTAAAGAAATTGAATCTGCAATTGCAAAAAGTCCCACAAAAAAATCTCTAGACTAGATATTGGTTGCAGTGCTGAGTTTTCCAAACACTTATTGAATATACAAAACAATATTATGCAAACTTGTCCAGAAAATTAAAAAAGAGAAAACATTGTTTACCTTATTTTACAAAGTTGCTCCAACTCTAATAGCAAATGAAAATTTTAGGCTAATTATTCCCATCAACATAAAAGAAAATCCCAAGTAAATTAGTGAATTGAATTCTTAGGAAGTAAAATTCAGCAATGTACAGAAGATCATGTATCAGATTGAACTGAGATTATGTCAAGAATGCAAGTTTTCGAGGCACCTGGGTGGCTCAGTGGGTTAAAGCCTCTGCCTTCGGCTCAGGTCATGATCCCAGGATCCTGGGATTGAGCCCTGCATCGGGCTGTCTGCCCAGACTGGAGCCTGCTTCCTCCTCTCTCTCTGCCTGCCTCTCTGCCTACTTGTGATCTCTGTCTGTCGAATAAATAAATAAATAATCTAAAAAAAAAAAAAAAAAAAAAAGAATGCAAGTTTTCTGAGGTACCTGAGTAGCTCAGTTAGTTAAGTCACCACCCCAGGGTCCCTGAGTCCCCAGGGTAGAGCCCCATGTGAGGATCCCTGCTCAGCAGGGAGTCTGCTTCTCCTTCTCCCTCTGCCCCTCCCTCGCCAGTTCATGCTTGCTCTCTCTCTCTCTCTCAAATATATAAATAAAATATTTTTTGAAAAAAAGAATGAAAGTTTTTTTTTTTAAAGATTTTATTTATTTATTTGACAGACAGAGATCACAAGTAGGCAGAGAGGCCGGCAGAGAGAGACAGAGAAGCAGGCTCCCTGCTGAGCAGAGAGCCCAATGTGGGACTCAATCCCAGGATCCTGGGATCATGACCTGAGCGGAAGGCAAAGGCTTTAACCCACTGAGCCACCCAGGCAACCATGAAAGTTGTTTTTTTTTTTGTTTTGTTTTGTTTTTTTAAATTTTCTTTCAATTGATTGACTAGAGCAAAAATGGAAGTCCTAAAACAAAATCCTGCTCCCTCTGGTTGAAATGCAAGCTTTTTTTTAAGCTTTACATTTTGTTGACTATAACATACATATAGAAAAGAGCACAAGGGGCACCTCGGTGGCTCAGTGGGTTAAAGCCTCTGCCTTCTGCTCAGGTCATGATCTCAGGGTCCTGGGATCAAGCTCCGTATGAGGCTTTCTGCTCAGCAGGGGGCCTGCCTCCCCATCTCTCTCTGTCTGCCTCTCTGCCTACTTGTGATCTTTGTCTGTCAAATACATAAAGAAAATCTTAAAAAAAAAAAAAAAGAAAGAAAGAAAGAAAAGAGCACAAATTACTTCATGCATTTTCTCAAAGTGAACACACATGTGCAATTAGCAACCAAATCAGGAACCAGAACAGTCCCAGCACCTTGGAAGCTCCCCAGTGTTCTCCCTCCCAGTAACTTAACCATAATCTTCATTTGTTTTCCCCCAGCTTCACTGAGATATTACTGACTTAAAACATATGTAATTTTAAGTGTACAATTTAGATGTTTTTTAAATTAAGATACAATCAACATAACATCGTACTAGCTTTAGGTACTGGATGTACAACATAATGACTGATACATATTAGATATATATATTTCAAAATGATTACCACATTAGTTAACATCTATCACCCCTCAAAGTTACACGTTTTTTCCCCTTGTGATTAGAACTTTTAAGATCTTGGGATGCATGGGTGGCTCAGTTGGTTAAGTGTCTGCCTTTGGCTCAGGTCATGATCCCAGGGTCCTGGGTGGAGCCCCACATTGGCCTCCTTGCTCAGCGGGGAGTCTGCTTCTCTCTCTACCTCTGCCTGCCACTCTCCCTGCTTGTGTTCTCTCTAATAAATAAGTAAATAAAACATTGAAAAAAAAAAAAGATCTTTCATTAAAAAAAATAATTTTTAAAGTCTCTTTGCAAAATTCAAATATATAATACAACATTGTTAACCATAGTCACCATGCTGTACATTACATTCCCAGGACTGAGTTACCTTATAACTGGAAGTCTGTACCTACTGACCACACCCACCCATTTCTACCACCCGGCACCCCCATTCCCTCATCTCTGGCAACAACCAATCTGTTCTCTGTTCTCAATCTGTAAGTCGTTTTTTGTTTGTTTTGTTTTGGGTTTTCTTTAGATTCCATATATAAATCGGATCATGAGGTGTTTGTCTTTCATGGGCTTATTTCACTTAGCATAATGTCCTCAAAGTTCATCCAACTTGTTGCAAATGACTGGATTTCTTTTTCATGGATAAATATGTATAGCAATATATATTATTTAATATTTACACATTATATAAATATACATTTATATGTATATAAATTAATATAAATTATAAATTAAATGTATATAAGTATACATTTATATAATGTATGGTTTATAGCTATATAATTTATATATTTTTATAAATATGTATGTGTGTATATATATCACATTTTCCTTATCTATTCATAGGATTTTCACATTTTCCTTATCCCCATTCATATCATTCACGTTCCTGCCAACAGTGCACAAGGGTGCCCTCTGCTCCACATCCTCACCAACACTTGTTATTTATTTTTGATATTAGCCATTCTAACAAGTGTGAAGTCACATCTCATTGTGAGTTTGGTTTGCATTTTCCTGATGATTAGTGATATTGGGCATCATTTCATTTGTCTGTTGGTCATTTGTATGTCTTCTTTGGAAAAACACCTATTTAGATCTTATGCTCATTTTTATTTTATTTTTTTTAAAGATTTTATTTATTTACTTGAGAGAGAGAACACAAGCAGGCAGATTGACCGGCAGAGGGAGAATCAGGCTCCCTGCTGAGCAGGGAACCCGATGCAGGGCTCAATCCCAGGACACTGAGATCATAACCTGAGCCGAAGGCAACCACTTAACCGACTGAGCCACCCAGGCACCCCATGCTCATTTTTAAGTGAGATTTTGTTTATTGTTTTTGTTTTACTATTGAGTTGTATGAGTTCTTTATGCATTTTGGATATTAGTCCCTTATCAGATATATGAATTGCAGGCCTGTCTGGGCGGCACAGTTGGTTGAGCATCTGAATCTTGGTGTTGGCTCAGGTCATGAGCTCAGGGTCATGAAACTGAACACTGCACTGGTCTCCACACTCAGCACAGAGTTGGACTGAGATTCTCTCTCCCTTCTCTCTGCCCTTCCACTCATGTTCTCTCTCCTTCTCTCAAATGAATAAATAAATCTTTAAAAAATAAGTTACATGAATTGCAAATAATTTCTCCCATTCTGTATGTTCCTCTTCATCTTGTTGATGGTGTCCTTTTCTGTGCAGAAACTTTTTGTTTTGACGTAGTTCCACTTCTTTGTTTTTGCTGTTGCAGCAAGAAATTTTTAGAAATTGAAAATTAATCAATATAATTCACAAAATATATGTAATAAGGATAAAAATCATGTGGAAATGCCAAAAGATGTACAACAGATATGTGATGACAGTTGAATATCTACTTATAACTTAAAACTACCTGCACTATGAGTAGGAAGTAGTTTCTTAATCTAATAATTAAATACTATATCTGTATTTAATGATGGACTATTAAAGGCTTCTATCTAAGATTTTTAACAACACAAGGTAGTCATTATCACTGCTTCTATTTGTTTTAGATCACAGCAAGTAAAATAAAACTTTAAAAAGAATATGAATGAAAAAGTAGAAAGAAAACTTTCATTTAGTGTGCATAATGACTTCCTTCCAAAGAGTACGGTCTGAAAAGGGGAAAATAGAAACAACTTCATAGAGGAAAAACATGACAAAAACCCCCCAACACCAGGTGATCAAGGTCAATATCAACAGTCATAAATCATGTAAAGAGTATGTACCCTTGATATGATGTGATGAAAATAACATGTTTATCTCTGTGGCTTTCTTTCACCAATCTGATAAGCCCAGTGTAATCATGAGGAAACCATCAGACAAATTCAAATAGAGAGCCGTCTCACAAGATACCTGGCTAGCATTCCTCAAAACTGTGAGACCTTAAATACAAGCAAAATCTAGAGAAATTATCACAGCCTAGAGGAATTTAAGGAGTCATAATTACTAAATGTAGTATTGTATTTGAGATGGGATCCTGGAACTGATCACATACATTAGGTAAAAACTAAGGAAATCCTAATGAAGTGTGGACTTACATTAATCATAATGTGTCAGTATTGGTTCAGTAACTGTGTACCATATCAAAGTAAGATAGTAATAATAAGAGACATAGTGAGGGGTATGTAAGAACTCTGTATTATTTTAAAATTTTTTCTGTAAACCTAAAAGCATTCTAACTAAAAAGTTTATAAAAATAGATACATAAATTTTACTTACCAAAAAAAAAATGTATATATTGAAAATTTGTTTTCTAAATGTAAAGGGCATTTCTCCCAGAATAAGAGTTCTAAATCTAGCTGATCCAAGTATAAGTATATGGTGTAAATAAAGCTAAAGACTCATGAAATTATTGATAACACAACCCCCAAATTGTGAATTAGACTTGGTCAGTACATATGTCACATCATGAAACAAGTGTCTTTCAGAAAAACTAAAATTAATTTTCCATCACTATTTGTATTCTTTCAAATAGAATGGCAATCTTCAAATGGAAACAAAACCATTTCTATCATGCTTGGAAGAGTTTTTAAAAGAGTTTTAAAAGCCTTGGAAGGCTTTTAAAATGAATTGCATTAAACAGATTTCATTGTTCACCCTTTGGGAGTTTATTTATAACATTATTTATATGTCAGTTTCATGTTGTTCTTTCATCATATAGCCTACTTAATTTGGAGTTAATTGGGTCATAAAACAAAATACAAACCAAAGAAGAAAGCTTGTTATATTTAGGGGTGAAGTTGTTTCTAGCAGGTATTGGTAGAGAAAATTGTTGGCCATAGAAAGTTCAAGCACAAATTGAAACAAGACCTTTTTGTGACATTTATAAAGCTTAAATGTTACATAGAATTGCAATGAAAATTTAATGAGGACATGTAGAATTACTTCAAAGATTAACAAACTTACATTACTTTAAATAATGAAAAATATTACTTATGATCCTTGGCCAGTGTGGTAATGTTGCTATATATTTCTTCAATTTTAATTTTTATCCTTTCTAGCCTTAAATCTAAAGATAAAGCATACATACCATCATCCATCGTTTATAACTGCTATAAAACAATTTGTTCCTACGTAAAAACATAAGACTTCATATCTATTAACATCTTGTGACAAAATATAATAATTACTGAGAAGAAGGGAACCTTCATGGTCCCTTATCATGTTTCAGAAGTTCCCATTCTCCTTACTTCAAAAGGGAAATTTTTGAGGGGACATTCTGGATCTCTTAGTTCCCCTAATATTAGAAATCACCCATCACCTGCCCAGGTTTATTAACTGCAGTACATTGTAGTTGATATCCCCTTGCACCCAGTTCCACTCCTCCTGTAAAAAAGATTATTCCAGTTCTGATGTCTAAATGAGTGAGATCACTCAGTTTCAAGGATGATAATTTCTAGCTTAACCAATTAGAGTAGTTCCACACTCCTCTTCACAGGTTTTGGTCCAAGGTTGGACGTAGTAACCAGATATAAATAATGACTTCCTCCTAACCATAGTGATTCCTTTAGTGATGAGAATGACACTTTGAGCGAAACAATTGTGTGAGCGGTGTGCTGTATCATGATTTCTACACTGTCTCTTGATCTCTCTCTGTTGCCTCTCTTACCTCTCTTACTTTTCTGCATATGGATGGGGGATCAAGTAGCTCCAGCAACGGTTGATGGTTATGTTCCACACAAAAGAAGATAGTTGTGAGGTGTAACTGAACCCAAAAAAGCTGAGTGAAAGTAGGGAAATAAACTACATTCTCAATGACATCCTAGACCTATGGACTTATACCAACCCTGAGGTCCATGTGATGCCTCGCCTTTTTGGTTGCATGAGTACTGAAGCCCCTTATGATAAGGTAGTTGATGTTATCCTTAGTGGTAAGAGATCCAGAGTTCTAATAGATACCTCAACTCATGCATCACAGTGAAATATCACTTGTAGATATGTGCTATGTTTCTCACTTAACCTGTCTGTGCTCAAGCAGAATGGACCTGCTTCCTTCATGTGGGCAGACTACATGGGTAGGGCCTCTATAGATGATGAGGGAGACCCACAATGTGTCTCCTTCTCTCTGTAATTTCTAGAAAACCGATACATGATACAGTGAACTTGGTAAATCAGATCTCTCCCGTGTGCCCAACTTTCCACATGGGGGAGTCACAAATGTAGATTTAGATGGGAAGTAAGAGACTGCAATTTTAGCTTCAGATCTAAGTCAAACTTTCAGATCCAGCTTCATCAGTCCCATCTCTACCTTGAGAACTATGGTTACCTCCCTTCCTATCACTAATGTGTCCCGTGACTCTCACTTGGTCATCATTTTCTTTTGTACAATTTTTCTATAGCTTAAAATCTAAAGGGAAAACAAGGCAGTTCTATTTAAGCCCTCTCCTACACAATAAATATATTTATTTCACGAATTATGAAGTAAGCTCTAGAAAATTACACAATGTACCATCCATAACTTTTGGATGTAAGGGTGGCCAACCAGATTTGTGGTTCTGTTACTCTAATGCCTCTCTTTATCTAGGCTGGATAATGGAGAAGGGATGAACAACAGAGCAGGTTATGTCATAGAAGTAACAATTTACCTTATTGAATCTTACCTACCAGGCAGACACAGTGCTTCAAACTGTGCATGTTTTCCTATCCTCACAGTAACTACTCCAGCTGTGTTCAAAAAGGTTAAATAACTTGGTCAGTAGCAAAAGAGTTTGACAGCGCTTGTTTCTCAGAATAAACTGGAATTTCTACTTCATTACTTGGGACAATAGAGACTTAAGAAACATTTTACTACCTTCTGACTTCCTCGTCCCCTAGGTATCATCAATGAAACTCCTGGAACATAATCTTTCACTTCCTTAAATTCCCCATGGCAATTACCCTGGTTATAACTCTCCTCATCTCTCATCTGAATTGCTGTTAGAACCTCCTTAAAGTTTTCATGGCTCTATAGTTCCCCTTCATCTGTAAACTTCAATTCTATCCTCCTACTACTTGTATAACTTGGAGTAAATGATAAACCTTTTACGAATGCTTTTTTCCCCACAGGTAAATTACATAATATAGTTTTAACATGGACTAGAGCCAGGGATAACTGTGTTAGAATAAATAGAAGTGCCGAAGACATTGATTGGCATTCAACAAACATTATTTTGATTTCTTTCCCTTCCTTATACAATAATTATAAGACTTAATTGTTGAAAGCTCATCTTGTTCAGAATACTTTGGCAAATCTGTTTAATCTACAAAATAAAACCCAGACTCTTTAGACTGGCATTCATTATTCCCTACCATGAATAATGACCCCTTTACAACCTTATTTCCCACCATAATCCCATCATACTACTTATGATTTCCAAATCATACTATACACTACATGTCTTGTACATTCAGAGTGTTTTTAAATCTGCCTGGAGTTTTGTTCTTCTCTTCCTGTTAAAATCCAACTCATCCTTTAAAGTTTCCCTTACATTTCTTCTTGTTCTTCAAAGCCTTCCTTAATCTCTAGACTATAATTATATCATCTGTATCCCCACAAAACTTGGTTTCTTTTGTTCATTTTTATTTTGATTATGTTTCCACTCCTAGAATGTATCTCCACATCCCTCCTATACATTGTTCCTAATAATTTCTTAACTACTGTTTGTGTATTTTTGTTATGAAAAATACACTTCAAAGAATATAAAAAATTACCTGAATAATATGTAGCAGTCATAAATGTGATGAAAATCAGATATGAGGAAATATACCACTTTGGAAGGAAAAAAAAAAAAAACTCAACTAAGATCCCAGATTGAAAGAGCAATTTCTTTTTTTTTTTTAAAGATTTTATTTATTTATTTGACAGACAGAGATCACAAATAGGCTGAGAGGCAGGCAGAGAGAGAGAGAGAGAGGAGAAAGCAGGCTCCCCGCAGAGCAGAGAGGCCAATGTTGGGCTCAATCGCAGGACCCTGGGATCATGACCCGAGCCGAAAGCAGAGGCTTTAACCCACGGAGCCACCCAGGCGCCCCAAAAGAACAATTTCTATTACTGAGTTGTATGGAAGAAAGTATTCATGGTGTGTTGATCTGATCTTATACACAAATAGCTGGAATTTGAATACTTCAGTTTTTTAAAATGTTTTGAGAATTTGGGAAAACTTTCTGTACACATGTGGATCAGTGAGGACACAATGTCCATAAGGCTAATTCAGAGCCATGGAGAAGCATGGAGACATCACATTTATCTGACTGACAGTATCATCCTTTTCTGAGATTTAATTATACAGATATATGGAAAAGGTCCATTTATTTGTTAAAATTATGAATATAAAAGCATTTTAAAATCTGTGCTATACAGACTTTGAAGATAAAAGTATATCTGATGCATGTTCCTATACAGTATATGCCTTGTACAAAGTTAAACAGCTGGCCTGTGATATATGCATTCTCTTTATGAGGGGGGAGGAAATAGAAAGGAAAGGGAAAGGAAAAGGAAAGGAAAGAAAGAAGGGGACTCATCCAACCTCCTTGTCAGACCTTTAAGTAAATGTCCAATGATATATTCTCAGAGGAAGAGACCTGATCTGTTGAATGCCTTTAGCAGAACATCTCTGGGTAAAAGATTAACTAGATCCAAAATCTATAGAGCATAGGTACCTAGAGAATAAGTAAACTACATAACTCTCTGGGGTATTAATTGGAGGTTTTTCGTAATTTTTATGACTTATGTGTGAGGTATCCACATGAAAATTATGTGGAAATCTCATTTATTATCCTGGGCCAGAAGTATATGTCCAACACAAGAGGAATTTTTGAGTCACCATTTTAAATTGTTTTCTGAAGGAAAAACATAATGTTTAGTCTGCCATATTATTGAAAATGAAAATCTTGATATTTTAATTCCTTCAGAAAAGATTAAAATTGTAAATGACAACTCAGAAATAAAAATATGAGTTGACATATGAGCTGTACATCCAGCGGTAAATGTCACCATTTTTAAATGGCTAGTTACTGGTGACTGGTTATAAAAGTAAAACATGAGTTTGGGCTTCTGAATCAGTCTGAAAACCGTGTGTAGGGACACTTCTATACATTCTTATTTTGTATTTCACATTTATCTTTTTTTTTCCTGGGGAATTCAAGAAGTCCATTTTTGCCTAATAGTATTATCTTCAGGAGATCCTTTTTCTAAATAAAACGACAAAACACAGATAGGCTTGGAGAGTCTGTATAAGCAAATATCTTTTTTAAAAAAGATATTTTAAAAATATTTATTTATTTTAGAGAGAAAGCATGAGTGTGGGGAGGGGCAGAGGGAGAGAGAGAATTTTAAGCAGACTCCCCGCTGAGTGTGGAACCCAATGTGGGGCTCCATCTTTTGAGCCTGAGATCATGACCTGAGCCAAATTCAAGAGCCAGCTACGTAACTAATTGAGCCACCCAGGTGCCCCAGAAAATACCTTTCATTAAGAATGAAAATTAAAATTTCCCCCAAACACTATGCATGTTGAATGAAACATATGAATAACATATACAGGAGTTAGAGCTATAGACAGTATTTCACACAGACCATCAGATCCTAACAAGTGAGTATATCCACTTACAGTAAAGGTAAATCAATGCCTTCAGCAAAGGTATATATATATATATATATATATATATATATATATATATATCAGCCCACTTGAATTAGGCATTGTATTACATAATTCAAGAGTTTCCTAAATATTTCATCCAAACTGGTACAGGAAAACAATTGGCTTAGAACTTATGTTGAAACTAGGAAAACGAAAGGCTGCTTTCCACCAAGTAGTAAAGTGAGATCTGGTGAAATAGGTGATATTTTATATTTTGCATCTACTTTGACATTTTTCTTTAAAGGAAATAATATATCATCATAAGAATTTAAACATTCAAATGTACTATAGAGATGAAACTTTGTGAGAAGGAGAGTATTATTTAAGATCGATATATATTAAATGTAAAAAGCGGGTTGTGATCTTTGCCTTAGACTAAGATATAGAAACAAGAAATTTTTCCCTTAGCAACTAAGGAAAATAAGACAAAATATGTGAAACAATGGTTTTCAAAACACTAAGCAATAAGTGATAAACAGTGTTCCCTGAAAGGGAGCTGAGCCCCGTGATCACCACAGCTTACTGCCTTCAGAGGAAGAGTTCAAGGAAGGAAAGCCAAGCATAGAGTAGACTCCCAGAGTTGAAAAGATGGAGATGAAAGTCCAACTAACCAACAAGGCTAGAGTTTGCAGGAGAGAGTGCTGGAGAGGAGAAAATTGTAGAGAGAGCTGTAGAAAGAGAGAAAATCTACCTTGAGTTTTCAGTAGAGTATTAATCAGTGCATACTTGTGAAGAAATTGCCAGAGACTGGGGGAAAAAAAAATTCTCTAAAAGGGTTAGAAAGAATGGTATCTGGTGCTTATAAAAAGCTCATCCGCCACTGGAGAAAACTGCATAATTCACTGGGCATTGGACACAGTATACACAGAATGATCTTACTTTAACATTGGGACATAATTAGCCCTAGCCTAAATGTTGTTCTGCTCCTAATTAATGAATCTTTAAAGCAAAACCAGAAAGGATCAAGCTACTTTCAAGTAACTGCATCCCAGGAAAAAGGCTCTAGGATATTTATAGGAGTGAAAGAAATCAGGACTCAAGAAAGTAAAATTAACAATATCTATAAAGGAAAACACCTTTTTTTTTTTTTTCCTTTGTACTACTCACATTTTTGACATCAGATGTGTGAGTTTTTCCAAACCAAGCAATTCTCCAGATCTTGGTGGACTCTGATAGAGTGTCCTACAATTTAACTCAATTCTGACCTAACTGCCTGGAATGAGTTAACATCTTAGTCTGTAGGTTAACAGATTCTGCAGGGTTAACATCTTAGTCCTATAAAGACTTCCCCCAAACTTCAGATGTTAGTTCCAAGTCGCAGGTTGTCATCTGCACTTTTAACAGACCAACTATAAATTGGGGGTTCTCACAACCAACCCCTTCCTCAGGTTCAAAAATTTGCTAGGACGGTTCAGAGGACTCAGGGAAACACTTCACTTACAGTTATTGGATTATTGTAAAGAATACAACCGAGGAACAACCAAATGGAAGAGATGCATAAGACCAGTTGGGGGTGGGGCATAGAGCTTACATGCCTTCTCTGGGTACATATCCTCCTAGCAGCTTGATGTGTTCACTGAACTCCAGAACCTGTCTGAATCCTTTCGATGAGGGTTTTTATGGAGGTTGCATTATGTAGACATGATTAATTAAATCATTGGTCATTAGTGATGAACTCAAACTGGAGCCCTTCTCCCTTCTCTGGAAAAACAGTTGTGGGGGGCGCGAATCCTCTAACCACATCCTTGATTCCTCAGACTGTCAGCACCCCCAACATTAGGGGCTTTCCAAAAGTCACCTCATTACTTTATTAACATAAACTTAGGTGTGGTTGAAAGAGGCTTATTATGAATAACAAAAGATGCTCCTATCACCTCCATTACTCAGGAAATCCTAAGGATTTTAGGATCTTTAGGCCCAGAACTGGGAATGAACATTATTTCTTATTATATCACAGTATCACAATCTGGTATCTTATCAAAGATCATTGGGCATGTTAAGAAGTAGGAAAATACAAACATTTTTCTCTGACTGTGACAGAATTATGCTAGAAATCAGTAGTAGACAAGTATCTGAAAAAAAATCTCTAACATATTTGGAAATAAAAAACATACTTTTAATATCTCATGGATCAAAAAGTAAGTGACTCAGAAAATTGTAATATATTTTTCATTGAGTGAAAATAAAGACACAATCTACCAAAATTTGTGGAACAAAGCTTTGGCAGCTCTTAAAAGGAAATTAATAGAATTAAATCATTAATTTAGGTGTGGATGTGGTATGTAGGTTAAGAAAAGACATCACAGAAAGAATGTGGAAATACTGAACTCATTTTGTTTCATCTCTTTTCACAAGGATAATAATCCTTCAAAGGATGAATAAGTATCTTTAAGAGAAAATTCAATTTCTAAGAAAACCTTTAACAGTTTAAATAATTTCAAGTCTTCAGACTCAGATACAATGGATCAAAATATACTGAAAGAATAGAATTTGAAGATGTAATTGAAAAATCACGTTCTTTTTTTTTTTAAGATTTTATTTATTTCTTTAAGAGAGAGAAAGCATGAGCAGAAGCCACGCGTAAAGGCAGAAGGAGAAGCAGACTCCCCACTGAGTAGGGAGCCCCATGCAGGACTTGATCCCAGAACCCTGGGATCAATGACCTGGGCCCAAAGGCAGATGCTTAACAACTAAGCCACCCAGATGCCTGAAAAATCACATTCTTAATCCTAGGAATATTTGGAGAAAGGAAGAGATGATAAAAATAAATTAACCTTTAAAATCTGACAATATGAAAACTGGAGGGGCCAAGGGAAGACTGCTCAAGATGGGTCACTTTGACATGAACATTATTTGAGTTAAAAGAATCAAAACCCAGCAGGTTCAGAAAAATCTCTCTTCTTTGTTCTCAACCACCTAAATTTACATTGGAAAGAGAGCCTGTACCAGGAAGAGAACTATTAACAGACTTCTGTTTATGTAAGAAACTTACCTGCGTGATAGGGCAATCATTGTTTTTGAAAACATCTCCTTTCCCCTTCTTGCTAATGGTTTTCCTTCCCTTTGTATCCTCTGACCCTACCTCTTTCCTTAGCTTATATAAACTTCATGTTGCCTCATTGTCTTTGGAATCTCATGAATTTGTGGATTCTCCATATGAACACTTCTTAAATTTGATTTTCTCCTGTTAATCTGTCTTATGTCAATTTGATTCTAAGTTCAGCTAGAAGGAACTTGAACCGCAGAGGAAGGTCTTCTCTCCTGATGAAACTGTTAACTAATCCTATAGGAAAGAGCAAAGATTCTGGAAGCAGGGGAAAGTAGACTAATATGAAAGTCTGGCAAATTTGAGAAGGGTATTAATTCTGAAATGATTGTTTGTAAGCACTTTTAGAAAAGAATGTATAGATCACTTAAGAATAATTCACAATTAACCTACATTTCAATTTTTTTTATTTCTAACAGTTTTATTTATTTATTTATTTATTTGAGAGACAGAGTATATGTGTGCGTGCACAAGGGGGTTGGTGGGTGGAGCAGAGGGAGAGGAAGAGTATCTCAAGGAGACTCAGTGTTGAGCACAGAACCTGATGCTGGGTTCCCTCTCATGACTCTAAGATCATGACCTGAACTGACACTGACTGAGTCACCCAGGTGCTCCTACATTTCACTGTTTAATACAGTAGTCAACATATAATTAAGGAAAAACTTTAGATTATACATTTTCATAAAGTAATAATTCTTAAGGGCAGAAAGTAAATATAGATTATAATAATTACTATATTATAAATATTAATGATAAGAATATTTTCAGCCAAGAAAGGTAATTCAAGTTTCCATTTTATTGTGATGTCTTTGTTTGATCACTAAAGTCTTGTCGACCTAGTCTCCATGGCATAAAATAGAATAAGTTTCAATATCAAATATTGGTCATGATTTTTGAGATTTTTATCTTTGTAACTTTATAAGCATCTTGTTTATAATAATTTCCATTTAATTTTATATCTCCTTTCTAATTTATACCAAGATAATGATACTAGAATCAATAAGTGAAAAATAAATGTGATATGAAATTGTGTTTACTCAAAATGATTAATATAAATTCTGAAGTATTCAATTTCTTTATTAGCATAATAAAACATTTTGATACTACTTGAAATTACCCTATTTTCCCTCATGGCAGTACTTGAAAATTCAGAATTTTAGACCACTTTTGGGTTTCTCTAATGCAGTAAGATGAGAAGACTAAAAAATAATATAAATATACAATATTACATATGCATTTTTCCATGGTAAGTTTTTAATAGAGTATTATGATACATTACGTGTTAAATGTTCTTTGAAAATGTAAGTTTACTTTAGAAGAGCAAGTAATTTTTATTAAGAATAAAAATACATATTTTATATGTTATTATTAATAAAAATAAAAAATCCAAGCAAGTTTCTTATTTACCCTTATAGTAATATATAGTTATCGGGACATGCCCTCATGTATAAAATATATGTAACTTTTTACTCAGGCACTCATGTACTGAAAATATCTATTGGAAATGAAAATCAAAATACGGACTTCACTTACGCTTTGTGCAAAATCCACTTTCTAACATACTTACTCCACATTCCAGTATTAGGTTCCATATAGAAAGTGTCAGGTTTTTTTTGTTAAGTCCTGATTGACAGTGGTATAGAAAGCAAGAGAAATAATCAATCGGTACATGTAATAATAGAATCACTTGTGTTGTTCCTTACAGACACAAGCCCTCTTGTAGTTAGCACCTTCTATTCTGACAAGAACAAAAGTCTGCTGCTGGGACACAGTTGTTGCTTTGTTCTTTAAATATAGCCATAACAACATTTCTGATACATATCCTTCTGTGATTACAAGAAAGAAGATATATGAGAAGCCATTTATCTATATCACGACTCGGATAACACTCTTGCTTGTTGCTACAGAAACCCGGATCATAGTCACGCATTTCTATGAAAATAGGAAATATGAAAATATTAACACTTGCCGCTCCACCTTTCTTTTATTTGGACACAAAATCAGATCATTCCTTGTTTTGACTGCCTTGGTTACATTACATTGTATCTGATAACTCACCTTCATTCATGTTTTGCTCCGCAGGAAGTTTGCCTTGGCAATTTGCACATCAGCAAATGGAATTGAGCTCATAATGTATCAAAGTTCCTTCCAAAAATTTATGCTGGGGAGAGTTTTGTAATTCTAATGACCACATCATTATATTGTAAAAATTATGATGGTGCTATGTTTAATAGATCAACCCTATATAATCATTCAAAGCTAACAGCAGCTTTTAAAACTCCTCACTGACTATACCTTCAACTAGATTAAACTCATTTTTACTCCCCTTGGCAACAGTGGGTTATATAGGTCAC
This sequence comes from Martes martes, assembly GCF_963455335.1. Classification (NCBI taxonomy): domain Eukaryota; kingdom Metazoa; phylum Chordata; class Mammalia; order Carnivora; family Mustelidae; genus Martes; species Martes martes. The sequence continues at coordinate 42,582,037 of NC_137901.1, read as the reverse complement.
AGTAACTGGATAGTTTTTTCTGATTCCTTTTGTTGTGCTTCACATAACCAAAAAATGTGAAAAGAAGGCCCATGTTCTGCTTGGCTTCCTATCTTAGAGAAGTTTGTATTTGTCAGCAGGTCTTTTTACTGTCTATTGTTTGAAGGCCAAAACATAAATCTTTCAACAGAGAAAAAAATCGTTTACATATGTGCCCCATTTTCTTTGTTTCTAGGGATATAAAAGCCCCTGGAAATTAGTAATTAAGACAGGCTCTATAACTGTATGAGTATATACCACACTATAATTTTTTTGATCATCTTAAAAAATTTTATTTGTCTTGTATTTTGTGACTTAGGAAATGATGTGACCATAAACTAAAACTAAATGTTATTAAAGCTTTGTCAGCATATTTTAGTATGGAAAAAAAAATAGAATTTATGAATTTTCTTAAATTACAACTTTATTTTGCTAATTTGATCTAAACTAGTCAGGTCACCTTAGATGTATAATTTTTTTAATTGTTGCAAAATTATATCTAGTGAAATGCATGCATGTTAAGAGTACAGTCTGATGGGATTTGATGAATGTGCAGTAATTTAACCAACATCTAATCAGAATATTGAACTCTACTAGAACACTAAAAAGTTCCCTCTGCACCTTTCCAGTTAATCCTCATCCATGTTCCCTGCCTGGACTCAGCCACTATTCTTATTTCTTTCTCCTCAAATTAATTTCGTTGTTCTATAATTTCATGAAAGTGGAATCATACACTATGTACGTTTTGATCAATGTATTTTTCAGATTCGCCTATGTCATGTGAAATCATCTTTGTTATTGCTGCACTGTGTGCCTTTGTATAAGTATACCAGAATGTATAGAACTAATCTTGTGTTAAAGCCATTTATGTTGTGCTGTTTCCGTGCTTTCCCTTCTTTTGTTACTATTTTTAATAACACATTTTTTGTTTTTGTTATTTTATATATATGTAAAATATATTCTTATATTTTTGTTATTATTTTTATTTTGTTATTTTTTGTTCTCTTTTTTTGTTATTACAAAGTTGTAATGAACATCCTTGTGAAGTGTTTGTGACAAATATGTTTTAATTTCCTTTGGAAATTATTACTTTGGAAATTAAACACCTGGGAAGGTGGACCAGCCTCTTCTCTATTGCCTCTCAGTTTCATGTTGGAAAATCTGGCCTGCTCTGTGAAAATGGATCTGGGCCAATTAAATCTTTCTTTGTCAATTTCACCAGATTAAATTTTGTCAACAGAGGGCGCTAGAGAAACATGGCAGGAGGAAGGTTTGCCTTTGGGTTCCAGTTAGCTTCTCTGCAAGTTTCTGCGGTGTAGACAAGTTCTCCAACCTCTGCCTTGTAAACAGGGCGTGGAGCTTCCCCAGCACCTGACTGCTGCTGGGTGGCAAGCAGCTATGCTCACACCAACAGTTTACCCTGGCAGTGCACAACCCCCCTCACAGTAAGTTTTGTAAGAGAATGTCTCCAGTGGTGTACATCTCCATGAACAAGCTTCCCCAGAAATTTTTTCTTAAACAACTTTATTGAGGTGTAATTGATACAGAAAAAATCCTGCACATACTTAATGTGTACAATTTGATGAGTTTGGACATATGCATATGCCTGTAATCCCATGACCCCAGTCAAGGTAATAAACAAAACCATGATATTAAGTGAAAGAAGTCAGGTACTGAAGAACAAATACGGCATGATTCCACTTTTTTGAGGCATCTAAAATAGGCAAACTTATAAAAGCAGAAAATAGAATGGTGGTTGCCAGGGGATGGGGAGAGCAAAAAACAGGAAGTTGTTCAATGGGTATAAAATGGTTATATAAGATGCATAAATTATAGAGGTCTGCAGTATAGCATATTGTTTAAAGTTAATGATATGCTGTTGTACTTTTTTCTCAGGACTCATGAGGAGTCTGTTTCCACCACGTTCCACTGATGTGAAATGGTCACACTACTCTGCCATCCAGTAAGCACCCCACTGCGTCTTCTCCTGAGAGGTAGGTGTCACTTTTTTGCGTGTTTTATCTAAGCCTTAGAAGTAGTGGCTATTTCTTCTACGTGCTATTCTTGTGTTCTTTGGAGTTGCCTTTACTGGTCTAGTCTCTAATTCCTTGCTATATTTAATCAATTTCTGTTAAACTTTCCTTGTTCAAGTTGCTCATGGTTTCTTTCCTCTGCTTGAAACAAGACTGGCACAGGGTAGAACAGCCAGATCTCATAGTTTGTGCAATTTATTAGACACTGCCAACAGATTTAATTTTAGGACTACCTCAAATCAATTAACCCAATTGATTACTTAATCTAACTAACTAATTAGATTAATTAATCAACCTCAAATTCATGTTTGTGTGCAGTGTGAATAATGGTCAAGGTGTATTTTTTCCCCATATTACTGTCTAGGAGAGCCAGCACCATGTAATAAAAAGACTGCTTTTTTTCACCAAGTTGCATCAAGAACATTTAATTCCTTTTCTTCCCTTATTGTCATCGGCTATAACCAGCAGTGCAAAATTGAATAGAAGTCATGAGACTAGTCATCCTGCTATAACCTCAGTTTCACGGTGAAAACATTCAATATTTTACCAATGAGTAGTTTTTTGTTATAGCTATAATGAGGTATAAATGACATACAATAAAGTACATATAATACTATGCATAATGTGATAAGTCTGTAAATATGTATATAGTTGTGAGTCATCACGGTCAAGATAGTAAACATATCCATTACCCTCAAAAGTTTCTTCATGTTACCCACCCTTCCTATGTCTTTTTTCTTTTACTCCTAACCAACTATAGATCTACTTTCTATCAGTAGTGATGTTTGCATTTTCTAGGATTTTATATAAATTGAATAATATTGTACATGATCTTTTTTTATCTCCATCAAAACAATTATTTATAGATCCACCCACATTGCTGCATGGATCAATAGTTCATTCTATTTTATTGCTGAATTTCCTTATATGGATATACCGTAATTTGTTCATCTATGCATCTTTTGATGGATATCTTAGTTATTTCCATTTTTTTATTATAAACAAAGTTGCTATGAACTTTCATGTATAAGTTCTAGTGTGAATGTATGTTTTCATTTCTCTTAGATAAATGTCTAGTAGTTGGATGGTTAGGTCAGGTAGGTGCATAGTGATCTTCTTAAGAAACTCCCCAACTGTTTTCCAAAGTGGTTATACATTTGATACTCCTGGGAGCAATGTGTTAACAATCCATTTGCTCTTCATCCTTGCCAACACATGGTATGATCACTTTCTTTAAACTTAGCCATTTTATTTGGTGTGCAGTGCTGGCTCACTGTGGTATTAATTTACATTTCCCTAATGATTGGTAACGTTGAGCTTCTTTTATATACTGACTTGCCATCCATAGATTTTCTTTGGTGAATTGTCTGTCAGATCTCTTGTCCATTCTTTTTAAATTAAATTGTTCCTTTGCCTTCCTTGCTTTTTCTGGGTCCTTTACATACCCTGTATATGCACCTTTTAGCACATTTTAAAATACATGATTTGCAAGTATTGCCCTACCTATGGCTTGTGTACTAATTGTGTTAACTCTTCCTTTTGAAAAGCAGAACTTCTTTTTCACAATGAAGTACAATTCATCATGTTTTTTTCCTATAATCTGTGTTTTTTGTGTCATACCAGAGAAGTCTTTGCATAACTCTGGAACTTTATAGCTATAGATTTTTTATTTGGGAACATGATTTATTTTGAGTAATTTTTCTATGTAGTCTAGGTATAGATTTATTTTAGGAGCATATGATAGTCAATTTTTACACTATCATTTGTTGAAAAAACTATTCTTTTTCTTTTGAATTGTCTTCTTTTTTTTTTTAATCAAAATTCAGTAGACCTTATATGTGGGTTTTTTGTGTTGTGGTTTTTTTTTTTTTTCTGGATTCTTAGCCATCTCAAAAGATGCAGAAAACATCATTTAGTAAAAGTGAACATCCAGTTATGATTTCAAAAAAATCAGCAAATATGGATAGAAGGAATTTTACTTGATCTGATAAAGGACATACACAAATACCTAATACATCCATTGTATGTAATGGAAAATATTTTTAAAATCCTCTTCATATTCACAAAAAAGGCAAAGAAGAATACTGTCTAATCGGTATGGTAAGTCAAGGGAAAAAATAGAATTATGTAAATTGGAAAGGAAAAGCATAAACCCTCATTGTTTACAGATTATATCATTACCTAAGTAGAAAACCTACAGTTATTTAAGAGAAATCATTAAAATTTATAAAACCAGCCAAATTTTAGATGCATAATTAATTGTAAATGTTTTTATTTATCTGATTTAAAAATGTATATTACTGACAATAACCAACAACATAAACTTCTCACAAAACATACAATGCTTACTAGAAAGAAAATTATTTAAAGACTTAGTAAGTGGAAATATGTACCATGTTTATAGAGAAAGAGATTTAATATTATATTGTGAATCCTTTACAAATAGATTTACATATTTACTTTAATTCCAATATAATCTTACAAAATATTTAATAAAATTTGACATCAAGTTTAATAATTCTAAAAATTGTACGTGAGAACAAATATTACAGTAAGGCCAAGATACTTTTCACAAAGAAGCAAATGTAAGTGGGTGCCTGGGTGGCTCAATCGGTTAAGTGGCTACCTTCAGCTCAGATCATGATCCCAGGGTCCTGGGATCAAGTCCCACCTCCAGCTCCCTGCTCAGTGGGGAGTCTGCTTCTTCCTCTCCCTCTGCCCCTCCTCTCCTCTTCTGTGTGTTTTCTATCTCTCCCTTGCTCACTCTTTCAAATAAATAAATAAAAATCTTAAAAAATGCAAAAACAAAAGTAAGTGAATTACCTTGCCTTATATCCAGACTTACTAAAAAGCTAAAATGACTAAGACATTTTGCAGTGGAACAAAGTAAGAACAGACCAACAGAGAAAGTAGAAGGTTAAGGAACACATTCGAACATATATGGATAGTTTATACCTGACAAAGAGACCAAAGCAGATTAGTTGTAAGAAGGATGGAGAATTCAATGAATGGTGGTGATAAAACTGACTGTTTGTATGACAGATTTATCAATCCTTATATCATTCCAATTTTACTGTTATTTCCAAAAGGACCAAAGATTTAAATGTGAAATGTGTAACTATAAAGGTTTCAGAAGACAACATGGAGACTGTATAATCTTGGGGTGGGGAAATGACTTCTTTAAACAAGATACAGGAGTAGAAAACATAAGTTAAAAGTCTGAGAATTTCACTTGCATTAAAACTAAGAACCTCTGGGGCGCCTCTGCCTTTGGTTCAGGTCATAATCTCAGGGTTCTGGGATTGAGTCCTGCATCAGGCTCTCTCCTCAGCGGGGGGCCTGCTTACCCCTCCCCCTCTACCTGCTTCTCTGCCTGCTTGTGATCTCTGTCAAATAAATAAATAAATAAATCTTTAAAAAAAAATTAAGAACATCTATTTATCAGAAAACTAAGAGTTTTCACAAATTTGGAGGAGATATTTGCATTGTGTGCACATACTCAAACCCACACACATATATATCTAAAATAGATTGTTACGTATATAATATATATGTCTATAATAGATTATTATAGAAGATATAAAAATAATTCGTATGTATGGCAGAGAAAAATATAAACTAATGGTGAAAATGTTTTGAAAGGCATTTCTAAGAAGAAGATCTATGAATGTCCTCCACAAAAGAGTCAAAAAAAAACCAAAACTGGCAAATTAGTATAGGAAACCTACAATAAAATACAATTTCATCATCGGATTGGCAAAAAATAAAAGGTCAAGAAATATAAACTTTTGATGAGGATGTATAGCAACAAAGACTGTTAATGAAAATAAAAATTCGAGCAATCACACTGATAAATAATTTAGCATCATCTTAGAAAGTTGAGGATGTACAGATACTGTATTCCAGCAACCCTTCCTAAGCATTTACCCTGGAGAAAACTTCAGCATGTGTACTAGAAGACATGCTCAGGAATATTCATGGCCACTTCATTTCTAAAAACAAAATGAGGGGCGCCTGGGTGGCTCAGTGGGTTAAAGCCTCTGCCTTCGGCTCAGGTCATGATCCCAGGGTTCTGGGATCCAGCCCGGTATCGGGCTCTCTGCTCAGCAGGGAGCCTGCTTCCTCCTCTCTCTGCCTGTCTCTCTGCCTACTTGTGATCTCTGTCAAATAAATAAATAAATAAATAATAAAAATAAAAACAAAATGAAAGAAAATAAAACCCTTCAAAATAAGATCTTATCAATAGCAGAATAAATAAATACATGTTATAGTAGTCCTACAATAAATACTACAACAGAAATGAAAATAAATGAAATGCATCTACAGATATAAAGATCTTAAGAATATAAAATGGAGTAAAATTGCAAGCCATTTAACTTATACAACTAATACTATTCATTTGAATGTCAGAAAAGTAAAAAACTAGATAATTAGGTGATAAAGTATATGAAGCCTTGTATTTATTTAATATGTAATATGTATATAGCATATATATTATAATTCAATATAATATATAAAATGTTTAAGTTGTATATAATATGTAATATAATTATTGTGTATAAATTATATAATGTAATATATTAAACATAATTATATATAATATGTTAACTATAAAACCTATATTTCACTTAAATATAAGATTAAAATGAAACAATGGGATTAATTTGTTTTCAATTTTTCACAGAAAATTTAAATAGATTATTATATGTAGCTAAATTACTATGTAAATATGAAAGTGAAATAAATATTCTCTGAGTGAAAATGCTTTAGAATTTTTATCACAAAAAGTCCATTTTTGAAAGTAACAATCTTGAAGTATTTTAGCAAAAATGTGTCTACATTAGGAATACTAAGCAATGCAATCAAGCATGAATGAAAAATAGAAAAGGTTTTTTGAAAAATTAATGAAAAAATTAATGAAGTAAAATTACATGTAGAAGAATGAATAAATTTCAAGTTCTTAATACTAAGCAAAACAAATTAGAACTAAGAATGATAATGAATAAACGGGTGAAAAATATGTTCTCTGATTATGACACAAAGAAAGTGCATTATCTCCAAGTGTTAATATATATTGTACTGACCATATGTAAGATGGGATGGAAGATCATGTTAAATTAATTAGTGCATCTGTCTGTTGGCGTGAGAAGAATCAAGGAGGAATAAAGCACGAAGGTGGCAGGAGAGTTATCACAGGAGTAGAAGATAGAGAAAAGCAAAGGAGAAGCCTCTTGTGTAAGCATGGAATGTGTTAATCACAATCAATCATGTGTACCTTAAGTTAAAATAGCCAACGGAATAATAGATCTACGGAGATGGACAAAGAAGAGAGCAGGTAAAAGAGAAGCAAGAGACCACATGGAAAATTAACCAGACCAGATGATGAGAAGCCTTACTTGCCTTTAGGCAACTGGGATTCAGTGGATGCTTTTTGAAGGGGGAGTAAGGTACCGACTCTCATTTTAATAAAAATCACTCCTTTATGAGATGGAGAAAATCTTGTAAGATATGAGAAAAGAGCCTGTGGCAAAACTCAAGGAACAGCAGATGTAAAGGCTAGATGGAGACAGAAGAGGTCTTGAGACAAGAAAAAGTGAGCTTCAGGGTCTGAGTGAGTGGGAGAAGCAAGGGACAGGATGGGGTCACCTGAGCTAAGGGTGCTTGCAGAATGATCAGTAGTGTGCCCATGCCTCAGAACCACAAGGGCTATTGTCAGACCCTTGGATTTGTCATTTAGAAAGTGATGGGTGAATTCTCCCACTGCAGTTTTACTGCTGGATTTGATGAGGAAAACTTGTTTTGTGATTCAGTTGTGTTAAAAAGAAATGACAGGCCCCAAATGGAGTCACGTATGCTAAGCCTACATCGCCAAACCAAGGTTCAGTACCTAACCTAATTGTAGTTTCTGCTTTCCCGGGGAATGGTGTCTTAACTGGTCAGTCTGGAATTTTCCGTTCACCACCAATGCAGTACTCTGCTGCTGAGGTCCTCTCTATACCTCAAAGGAAGGTGATGTAATCCACTTTTCCCTTATTCCTTCCCCCTTCTTCCTATAAAAGCCTTCCAGTTTGGACAGTTACTTGGAGCTCCTTTCTGCTGGCTAGATGGGATGCTGCCCAACTCGTGAGTTGTTGAATAAAGCCTATTAAATTATCAAATTGACTTGGCTGAATTTTGTTTTTTAATATGTGTGTGAGTGAAGAAATAGCCACAGTAAACAGAAAATATTTAGTTTTATCTGGAAGCGAGGAAAAGAGGGTAGAAGTGATTCAAAGGTAAAGCAAGTTGAAGGTAAGGGCTTGTTTTAAAATAGAATTTCCTACTTCATATTCCCAGAGTATATTTTTTAAAAGTCTGCTAAAGCATTCATTGTGTTTGCTTTGTTAATGATAAATTTAAATATGTATCTATGGCTGTAATCTCAACTAGTTGATGAGCTTTTGGAGGACATGGATTATATTTTATTCATTATTTTAATTCCCATAGTGTGTGATTTCTACATGCATAAAAACCAAGAATTTAATAAAATTTAACTCATCACTATATAGTATTTCATCTTTCAAATGATTCTCAAGTATTTCTTCTTGAATAGCAAATCTTATTGGTAGTAAAATGTAAAATACCCCAAGTATTTCTTTCCAATGAAAGGCAGCACAGTGTAGAGCAGTGGTTTTCAAAGTACGGTCTGCAGACCAGCAGTGTCAACAACCCGGTGTGGAGCGAGGGCGGGGTGGGGGGCTGTCAGAAATGCAAATTCACAGGCCCCATCTAGACCCAGTGAGTAGAAACTCCGGGTTGGGGTCTTGCAGTCTGCATTTTTTCTTTCAACCCCTGTCCTTGATTGTAATTTGCCCTACCCTTTGAGAACCATCCATGAAGAGAAACAAGAAAATCCTTGGATTTAACCAAACCTGTTCCCCCATCTCACTTCTGTCACTTACAAACTGCATGCAGTCCATCAGCCTGTTATTAAGAACTCCAGACGGCAATTTCCTTAAGCAAAAGGGTGGGACCATCTAGAAGAGTCATGATAAGAAGCCAGTGACCCAATGGGCCGGAAGCCTTTAGCCTACTCCCTGCTGCAATGTCCATTTTACATGTGAATTTTCCTATTTAAGATACAATGTGTTGCTATTAGGCAATTATGTTGTCCTAGAGAAATTTAGAAATAGCAAAGTTAAAAGTGGGGTGGGAGAGTGGGATGGGAATTAATGTAAGCTGAGCACATATTTTCATCTGGCAATTGTCCAGGGTTTTTTCAAGAACGTCATCTAGGTTTGAAACAAGGCCCTTTCACTTCAAAGTCTATTTTATTTTTAGCATCACCCCAGGTACCTTTGTGCCAAGAATGAGTCCGTTAATTGCAAAAACAAACAAAACAAAACAAAACAAAAAGGTTTCTATCAGGAATTGCAGATTTTCACTTCAAAACTTTAAATTCTTTTTTCCTTTTTTTTTTTTTTTTTAAACAGGGGTGCTGATGGGGAGGGGGGCCGAAATATACCATAGCAAATACTTTAATAGCAAAATTTCTAAGTGAGGAAGATATATCTCATATTTGGGGAAAATAAAGGCGTGGAGGCTTGTTTACCCTGTAAATGCTTTTTATCATCTGGGCAGGACTGGAAAGATAAAAGGATCAATCACAGGGAACGGCATGCATTTTTCAGAGCTTTGTGTCTTTCCATTGTTCAGCTTTAGCAAGAGTATTAAAACAGCTTCCTATAAACAGCACTTATTCATACCGTTCACACTTTCATAGAGCTTTCCCCCATCCTCTATCTTTAAATGCAAGGTCAGCTCTGCACTGCTATGAAGAAAACTGTTTTGGAATCACACCTCCCCCTCTCCTTCATGCCTCAAATATATCTCTGAGCCCTGTTCTTGAATTGACATACATTTAAAAACAATTCAATCGTGAATTGATCAGCTGATCCGGTGACACAGACGGACAGTTTGCTCTTGCCATTGTTTCTTTGTTGCTAGTGGGCCTTTGTTTGAATCCTGCAGTATCAGCCCTGATGGCAATAATTGACTGACTGAGCTATGCCACAGGGCACAAAATAACAAAGGAAGAAAAATATGAACAGTTCGTGAAAGAAGCCCTGGGAAAAGACACAAAGAGATGGAGTGTACCCGAATACTGCAGTGTTGGTAGAATCCTAACGAAGGCAAGGAAACCAGGTGACTGTGTATTTTAATGTCTGGGAGGTGAATTCAAGGAGAGACATTGTGTCCCAAGAGCCATGTTAAGCCTTTAGATGATCATTTCCTAAGCTAATGGGACAAATACACCCACATGTAGATAAATTCTGAACCTAAATGGCCTTTACAGCTTGAACTTCTTAGATAATATGGTAATGAATATTTTAGAAAAGTCTATGTAGGTAATAGCCATCAAGTCAATAAATACAGACTGGCTACATCTCTGGTAAGATTAGCATATAAATCCATTTGAGGGAACCATTCAGAACTCAGCATTTAGCTTTTTCCATGAATTTGAATAAGACTTAATAAAATCCCTTAAACTTTCTGTGAGGTTTGTATATACATGAAGAAATCATAGCCTTTTAAAATCTCTGGATTGGAAAGCACCTTAAAGGTCAGTTTACCCAGTTACCTTGTAATGAGTTGTTTAGGAAAAAGCAGCATTATCAGGTTCTATCTATTGTAAACTCACACACAATTGCTAATTGGGCAGAAATTCAGCATCTGGGGCACTTTAATTGATGACAATTCCTATGGCAAGTTTCAGATAAAATTATTTAATCACAGAAAAAGATTGTTTTGAGCTCTGTGCATTTTGCCAGAGGACATAGCATTTATATTGTATTAAATGAAGAGATTTCTTTAAAATGTTCCTGTTTACACCTAAATGGGCTGGTTTCTGACTTCCTTTTCTTCTGTCTTCTCATTTTTTCCCTCCTTTTTTCCTATCCTCTCTTTTCCTCCTTTTTCTACAAGATAAAACCCAGTGTAACACTGATTACAGAAGTCATCTCAGGAATTGTTTAGAAACACACCTAATAAAGCTATTTAATGAAAAATATAAGACAAGGAGAGTTGGCTGGGGTAAGACTGCTATGCCTAAGAATTTAACAGGATTTGTGTGTAGGTACAGTCCTCTAGGAGACTAGGAGGGCCAGAGCAATTGCTTTGAAATATCTACCCATGAAGAATTCCCAGAGGCATTGTGCAATAGTTACAGATTTTGACCAATGATAGTTCAATTTTTAAAAATGTTTGCTGGGTAGTTCTGTAATCTAATGCCTTTCTAGTACGTAAAGATTTTAATAAAGTATGTTCACATGAAATCATCTTTTGTTAAGTGGGGTTGAATGAATTAAAAACAGACAAACAAAAAAATCTGGGTTTCAGTTCTGGATTAACATGTTACAGAGATAACAATCACAGATAATGAGAAATGACTGAGATCAAACTTTTAGCAGAAACAGAAATTAATAGTTTATATTTACTGAGAAAAAGGGTCAAACATTGTGTTATGGGCTTCCATCAATTTTTTTTCTTTGGTCTATAAAGAGGAATGGTTATTTTTCTCATATTCTAAATGAGGAAATAGAAACACAGAGAAATCCATAAAGGCACACAGGTAATAAGTAATGTGAATTAGCTTCAAGCCCTGGGAGTCAGACATCAAACACAAAAAAATAAATGGATAGAAAATATAGAATAGAACAAAATAGAATAGAATAAAAAGAATGGTGATGATAGATAGATGATAGATAAATAGATAGAATGAATTATGAACTAAATGTTTGTGTCCCTAGAAGATTTTTTTTTTTTAAGATTTTATTTATTTATTTGACAGAGAGAGAGATCACAAGTAGGCAGAGAGGCAGGCAGAGAGAGGGAGGGAAGCAGACTCCCTGTTGAGCAGAGAGCCCGATGTGGGGCTCCATCCCAGGACTCCGGGACCATGACCTGAGCCGAAGGCAGAGGCTTAACCCACTGAGCCACCCAGGTGCCCCCCCTAGAAGATTCTTATGTTGAAATCATACTCCCCCAAAGCATTAGGTCTGAGGCATCAAGAAGTGGGGCTTTTTGGAGTTGATTAAGGTTAGACGAAGTCTTAAGGGTACAGGCCCACTAAATGGGATTAGTGCCCTTAGGAGTCACTGAAGAGCTTTCTTCCCCTCTGTTCTCCACCATGTGACAATACTGTAAGAAGTCAGCAGTTTTGAATCCCAGAAGGATGCTCTCAATAGAACTCCACCTTGCTGCCACACTGATCTTGGGCTTCCACCCTCTAGAACTCGAAGAAATACATTTCTATTGTTTATAAGCCACCCCGTCTCCATTATTTTGTTATGGTAGGTAAGGTAGGTAAGAAATAGGTAGATAATAAATAAATAGGTATTTGCTAAATAAATATTTTTTCCAAATAAAATCTGTTATTCTAGGCACCTGGGTAGCTCAGTGGGTTAAACCTCTGCCTTTAGCTCAGGTCATGATCTCAGGGTCCTGGGATTGAGTCCTGCATCGGGCTCTCTGCTCATTGAGGGGTCTGCTTCCTCCTCTCTCTCTCTCTCTGCCTGCCTCTCTGCCTACTTGTGATTTCTCTTTGTCAAATAAATAAATAAAATCTATATAATCTATATAATCTAAATAAATATATAATCTAAACAAATAAAAGTCTGTTATTCTGACTTCTTAAGATTATGATTAATATATGCTATAGATGCATAATGTATTTTTTAAAAGATTTTATTTATTTATTTGAGAGAGAGACAGAGACACTGAGAGAGAACATGAGTGGGGTAAGGGCAGAGGGAGAACCAGACTCCTTGTTGAGCAGGGTCTTTGTTTGGGGCTTGATCCTGGGTTTCTGGGATCATAACCTGAGCAGAAGGGAGATGTGTAACTGCCTGAGCCCCTAGGAACCCCCCACAATGTATTTTTAAACATAGATATTATTTCTTCTGAAATATAACTGCTCTCATGATCTACACTTAAAGTGGTGGCTTAATGACCGACCTAATCTTTACAGTTCTGACATACTATTATTATTAATTCATAGAAAGAAGTGGTAATGATTTTAAAAGTCCTTTGCTTACTAAGATGAACTCAAAGTATATAATAGTAGGCCATACTACTTCTTTAATCTCTAGTCTACATAACTCAATTAGGTCCTAATTATAGGTGTGCCAATCTTTTTTTGTCCTGAAAAGGGATTCCATATCTTTAGTGCTAAATTAATGGTTGCAAAAGGAATGTGGAAATTGCAAAGATGTGCATTCATTGATCACAGTTACTCTCAGAAGTGTTTTGGTAGTCTAAAACAAAAGATTTGTCCATTCACTTTTTCACTTTTATTTTTAATATCTTTTGTTTTTCTACTCCTAGGTGCTACGAACATTGAAAGGCTTAGCTTTTTTTATAAATTTATGCTCTTTTCTAAAGGACTTAGAAATAGTTCAAGAATTATCTCAAAAAAAGTCAGCAGATATGATTCAGCTTCAAAGAAATTTTATAACAGTAAAAAGAGAGATGCAAAATGACATATACAATGTAATCCCATTACTTAAAGAGAAGTATTTAAATGTGCTTCTGGCAGAGATGGAAGTACAATAACTGGCTTTATCTTCTTTCCTGAGACAATTAAACAACAGGAATAAAATACATATAACAACATTCTCAAGCCATTGAATGTCAAACAATGAAGGCCAGGAATTCCTGAGAGACAGGACACAAAGAAGGAGATACCTGTCATTTCCACAGTTAAATGCCCACAGAAAATGTCCAGGCTATGAAGCAGAGCCAAGGAGGTGGACAGCAGCAGGGCATGGACAGATACTGGTTATCTCTCTGAGTTGAAAGGACTAAACTGGGAGTTCAGGGTAGCCAAGAGTTCATTCGTCAGAATATAGGAAAGGAGAGACTGAACAGAGAGAAAACTGGAGATTTGGAATGTTCCCTCAAGTATTTAGTTGAGTACTGATTAACTTTTAAACATCAAGAAAATGCCCAAGGCTGGGAAAGAACCACATGGAAAGACTAAGGGAATGCTAACCCAAGCTCATGCAGAGCTGGGAATAGTACCTGTTCCCCACAGTTGAAGTGGGTGGACATTCTTACAATTCAAGGAGCTTTGGTTAGAATTTTAAAAAAGGATTTTGTCTTTTGCAAAAGAGTAATTAGTCCTAGATTACTGTGTAATATATAACTGGAGCAGTGGAGAAAGAAGGAGAGGCAGAAAAATGTTAGAAGAAATAGTAGAATACAATTTTCCACCTTGGATGAAATGTTGTTATGTGCATGTGAAGTAACATGATACCATTTTAACATACATTCATTCAGTTAACTTGCAGATGTATACAATAAATCCACAGCAACAAATAATGTGGAAATTCATAACTAATGAGCAAAATGAAATAAGATTGAATCATGAAAATATACAATCCAAAAGAAGAGAGAAACAGAGAATAGGTATAGGAAAATAAACAAATAGAAAAATGGTAGATTTAAAATCAATTATATCAATAATCATATTAAATATTAATGTTCTAAAAAAATAAATAAATATTAATGTTCTAAACATCTCAGTTAAAAGGCAGAGATTGTTGGATTGGATTAAAATGCAAGACTCAACTCTACATGCATCCTACAATAAACTCAGTTTAAATATAAAAGTACAAATAGGTGAAAAGGAAAGGAAAGGAAAAAAAAATATGGACCATCCCAATGCTAACCATGAACACTGGAGTAGCTATATTGGTATCAGACATTGCACATCAGAATAAAGACTATTCCAGAGTTAAAGAAACTAATTTCATAAAAGCATATAAACATCTAAATGTTTATGCACCAAATAATAGAACTTCAAAGTATATGAAGTAACAGCTGATAGAATGGCAAGAAGAAATAGACAAATCTACAAATAAAGCCAAAGATTTAAAACCTTTCCCTAAATAAAAAATAAAAGAAATAAAAAGATAATAAGCAAGAGAAAATAGACTTGAATACTATCAACCAATGTGACCTGAAGGGTATTATAGAGCACTCTACTGAACAACACAGAATATACATACTTTAAATTGCCAGAAAATATGTATAGATCAATATTCCTCATGTATATAAATACAAAAAACACTTGCTAAAATTTCAACTATAGAATTCAATGTATGTAAAATTGATAATATATCATGATCAAGTGGAGTTTACTCAGGCATGATAGGTTTACATTTGAAAATAAATCAATGTATGTTATATTCTAAGTATTATACTAACAAAAGAGAAAAGCAATACAATCACCTCAACAGTGTAGCAAAATCATTTCAGTAAAACTAAATAAAATAAAAATAAAGGAAAATGCTTTTCATGATTTAAAAAAAAATGTTTTAGCTAACTAAGAAGGAAGGTTTCTCAACCTTATAACCAGAGTCCAAAAAACCCCTACAGCTGACATCAAACTTAATAAGGAAACATTAATTGATTTCCTCCTAAGATTAGGAAAAAGGCATGTAGATTTTCTCTCTCCATTTGGTGTCAAAATTGTACTGGAGCTTCTAGTCAGTGTAATAAAGCAGTTAACATAAGTAAGTGTCATTCAGATTGGAAATAAAGATGTAAACTTGTCTGTTTATACTCTGAAAATGATTATTTATAAGAAAAAGCATATGGAATCTACAAAATACTACTAGAACTAGGAGGTGACTTTGGGAAGGCTGTAGTATACAACACCAATGTACAAAAAAACTGATTATATTCATGTAACTACAAACAACTGAACATTGAAATAAAACACATTATCCTAGACAATAGCAACAAAAACCATGAAATGATTGTTTAAGACTGCACACTGAAAACTGAAAACTCAGTACTGAGAGAAATGAAAGTCCTAACTAGATCAATAGTCCATGGAATGGGTCAGGAGAAAACTTCCGAGATTTTTAGCCAGGCAAAGATTTCTTACAATGAAACAAAAAAAGATAATTAAAAAAATGTAGAAATTGGACTTCATCAACCTTAATAACTTCTACTCAGACTCTGATAACTGAAGGGAAGACTAGTAGCCACGGACTAAATATCTACCTGAAAAAGCCTTGCATCCGGAATATGTAAAGTTCAGGGTACAGGTTGTTACGGACTAAATGTTTGTATCCTCCCACATTCATATGCTAAAGCCATAAGCCCCAGTGTGATTGTATTTGGAGGTAGGGACTTTGGGAAGAAATTGGAATTAGATTAGGTCATGGTGGGGAGGGGCCCACATGATAGGATTACTGGTGTGTAGAAGAGGAAGAGAAAGCTCTCTCACTGGCAAGCAAGGCCTTGTGAGGACTCAGCAAGAAGGTGACCATATGCAAGTCAGAAAGACAACTCTCACTAGGAATGGCACCTCTCCAGAATCTTGAATTTGGACCTCCCACCTCCAGAACCATGAGAAATAAATTTCGATTTTAGCCACCCAGTCTATGGTGTTTTGTTATAGTTACCCAAGCAGACTAAGCATGTATATATTCATATATACGAATTCACATAGATATGTATATGTGTATATGTATGTATATGTATACATATATGCGTATATGTGTACATATATGTATATATGTGGATATATATAAAATATGTCTATGCACTAATATATAAAAAACTCAAAAATAAGAAAATGAACAACCCAATTAAAAGTAGAAAAGCGTTTTTACTGGACACTTTGAAGATACATAAATAGCATGTATATTATGAAGTGATGTTCAATATCCTTTGTTATTTGGGAAATGCAAAGTGAAACCATGAGATATCACTACCTGTCTATGAGAATATCAAAAATTTAAAAGACTGGTGAATTGTGATAGAGAGCAAATAACAAATTAAGTAGTGGGCTGTGCATGGGTCGGCAAAAGCAGTGGGAGGCAAAAACTCTAAGGGACATGAGGCAGTTTTGGCGGTGAGGGGCGTTTATTGTTTTGACTACATTGATGTTTTTATAGACATGTATGCATGTCCAAACTAGTTAGATTGTTTACTCTAAATTTGTCCAGACTGAATTCAGAGGCAGCTACCATACTTAGATGGACAGTTAAATATAGCATCTACCCCTTAGCTAGTATGTGTATTGAAATTTCAGGAACAAGAGGGTTAAGTGTGTATGTTATTATTTTAGTAAGGGTGATTAATCTATAATCCAGGAAAATATGTCTGGATTTGGTAGGTATATCTATATTGAGATATAGGTATAGATAGACTTTTGAAACAGATTTAAACATAGTATCCATCTCACAAAGCTGTTGTGAAAATTAAATAAGTTAATGCAGTTCAAGTATTTAGAATACTTGACCCAAGGTAAGTCAGTCCTCAAATTCTAGATGTTTTATGTGATCAGAATGTGTTCCTTTATGTATTCTTGGTAATTTTAAAATATATATAATATACATTTTAAGGGATTTTCTCCCTTCTTAATCCAGCGTTGTCCACTTGGTTGATAGCGGTCTTCATTATCTGTATCAAAATTAATATTTAATACACTAAATGTACTTAAATAATCTGAAGAATATATCTTTTATATTATCTATTAGTAGTAAATTATTTTTTAATTGCTAAAAAATTCCTTTGAGATTCTATTCACTTTATTGCTTTTCCACTTACAGAAGTTTCAACTTTCAAACAATTTTTGGTACAAATTTAGAATCTTAGAACTCTCAAGATAGTAGAGAACAATATGGCTAAAGTTTGGCTTTTTTCATGGAGGTATACTCTACCTATTCACAGTGGAGTGAAAGAAGGGAAACTGATCCAAAAATTAACTAAACCTAGTTGAAGATATTATTTCATCATTTCTGTTCCTGGGAAGAGGTCATCTATAATCAATACAAATATTTATTTATAATATATAACCAGTCAGGAAGCAAGGGAATAAATATCTATAGCTACAAGTCACCACTTGAAAATTTAAATGTTTATGTTGGTTTGGATGATTGTCTGTAGAGAAGGTTGATGGGCATCTTACCAAATAAAGAAATAAACACATTCTGTCTCTCTATCTTCTCTGTATCTATATACATATATACACACATCCTCATGTATATGTATAAAAAGAGTATGTACACAAACTAGATATATATAGCAATATGCAAACTATAAACATATATAGATATATCTATGCACACTTTCTATATGTATATATGTGTATGTATATATGTATATGTATGTGTATATATATATGTACAAATATATGTCATATTTTATACAGCATTTGAGTACTAAATGCTGATACATTAGTGCATGTATACATGTACACCTTCATATGTACAGATACATACATTTACAGGCCATATTTTATGTATGCTGAAATAATAAAACAGTTTTAATTTATTGTCTACTGGCATGTAAGCTGTATGTGAATATTTTTTTAACTACATATAAAATTATAGACGTTAGAGCTGGTTAGACAGGATAAAAGAGGTAAATGTGGATTGATACATGTGGACTTGGTCAATGGAAATTTTGCAAGCTGTACATAAACTTTGTAGACCTAATGATTTTTGAAAACCATTTCCAAGGCTGTTTATGTCTCATGTGGAAATCTAAATGGGATCTTACAGGAACTGGATTAAAGAATTTAGCTCTTGTCAAATATTGCTAGCCTCTGCTTTTTAATTTTTCTTCCGCTCATGCCTTTAATACATGCTTAGCCATAGTAGGCCAAAAGTAGAAGCCTCTAGTTAATTTTTTTTTTTTTTCTCTCTCTATTGTGCAAAGGAATCCTTCCTTAATGCTTACATGGTTATTTGAGTCTTGTTGCAGAATGCTGTGCACTGCAGTTTTTGCTTTGGAATGAATGATCTTTTTTTTTGTTTCAAGGTAAACAATTTTCTGCAGTGTTTTTGCAGCGTATTGTTAGAAGACATCCTAGGGCTTAGTTGTAAAAGGGGATTTAAAGAAAAAAATCACTGCTGAGAACAGCTAGCTGTTTGATCATCAATGCTTCCTTTTTTTTTTTTTTCTTCCTTCTTTTGTATTGGACCTACTTCCTGTCTGTCCTTTATGACACATCAGGATATGACTAGCTGGTACCACTCACGGTGGAAGCAACTTAATCTTTGTTAGAAAAGTACCCTGTTTCTCAGAAGTCACACATACATCTTAGCAAGAATGGTTGATTGAATTGTTCTGCCAGTAGTTATATACTTATCTGAGCACATGTTTTCTTTGTGCAGGATTTGGAATCTCTTTTCCCCTTTTATTTTGGAGGGTGTAATCAGGCTCAATTTCTCCCTGTGTGTACAAGCTTTGTTCTTTGAACATTTTCTATAGAAAGAGTGAATTTCAGTTCTGGGTTTATCTTTCAGTAGGAAAACCTAGTTATTGTTCAGCATTTTAAGAAGCACAGATAATAGCCCAGCTTTCGACTTCCAGTTGGAGCTTTGTCTTCTGGTCACTGAATACAATGATTGTATTTCATTGGTGGCATTTCACCTTATTGTTGATATCATTTCGCCCATTAAAGTAGAGTCTGCATACATAGTACAGCAGGGTGAAGAATTTGGTAAGAGTTGGTATGAACCAGCCGACAAGTGATACTGTATTCCCCTGCTGAGAGCCTAGTCTAATGTACTTGAGAGGAAACTGAAAATGGATGTTTATTAGGACCAGGTTTAAAGGTGATGTGACAAGGCTGTTCTTCAAATACAAGGCATACAAAATATTTCATTGGTTAAAACGTGGACAAAAATAAAAGAACTTTTCATTATTATGGTTGAAATAAGTGTATCTTAGTCAATTTATGTGAATGGATAACTTAGAAAAGAACATCCTTTTCTGATTAAGCATTAAGCCCTTAATGTATTTATAGCTATTTTGAGTACATTTTCATAGAAGTCATAAATTAGATTTATGTACTTGTGCTTAGAGATGGTTCAGTATAATATAATGGTATTTATTTGTTATTTAAAATGTTTTTTTTTTTTCTGGAAGTATAGTTGACAAACAATGTTACATTTGTTTCAGGTGTACAGCATAGTGATTCGACAACTCTATATGTTATGGGTGCTGACCACAAGTGTAGCTACTACCATTTGTCACCACACATTGTTATTATAGTACTGTAGTTTACCAATATATGTGCAAAAGCTTGAGTTTTGAAGGCCAGATGCTGACTTATTTAAAAACCAAAGGTAAAAAAGAATCTGAAAAAAATTTGGAAATGACAAAAATTTTAAATAGTTTTATCATATTTGAATTACTCAAATAAATGAAAATAAACCTTATACAAAAATAAGAAAATAATGCACCATTATAGAAAGTTCCTGATTTTTCTTATTAGTTGGTCCCACTAGAAAGATTTAAAACAGCACCCCATGACAAAATTTTGGAATAGAGACTCTAGAGAGGGGATGATGAAGGAAACAAGTCTGATTTGAAAGTGATATGCTGATCATTGAAAAGGATTTAAACAGTCATAATGAGAGTATTTGTTACAAATGTGTGTGAAGATATGACTTCATTCTCTGTACTTAATGTTCAATATGATTAGTGTTTTCTGTTTATATGCTTTATCAGAAAAAACTATATCATTTTCATCCATAAAACAGCCATATTTAAATACACATTTGGTTTAATGCTTCCATAATAATTTTTTGACAAAGATTATTTATGTGATGACAAAAGAATAAATTCTTGTTGTAGCAAAGCATTTTCATTTTCTTTTCCATGTACAGATGTCTATAATATTCCTTTATGTGAATGCTTTCTGTCAAAATGGTAATTTTTGTTCACTTAGTGAAAACTGCTTTGAAACAAAAACGGATTTAATTTTACTTCTTTGGAACATGCGAGAAGGTTATTTCTGCATTTTGCCTATTTGGTATTCCCCACCAGTCCTTTCTGATATCTTAACTATGTTTTTGCACCATTTCCATTTTAGACATACTTCCTTAGAAATCCACCTGTTTCCTACGACTCTCCATTACTGGGTTAGTATTTGTCTTAGTCTTCTATACTCATGGAGCACCAGGCATTTTTAGTCACTAAGTTGTTAGCAATGTGTTTTTGCAAACCATAGGAATGCTATAGATTTTTATTAGCTAAAAATTAGTTATAATTCATTAGTTTTGTTAATTATCACTCAAGTAGTTAAATTTACAGGATATCAAAAGAGGAGGGATACTTAAAAATATGGGACAGAGATTCTCTCCTCTCTCATTAGGTATAAATAATACGTAATCTTTGCATGGATGGCGATTATTGAAAGAATGTGTAGTAAAGAATTTCTTATCATAACCAAATTAGCAAAATCTATTGGTAGGCAATATGATATGAGTTTAGATTATTACAAGTAAATTGCTTCTGGTAATACTCACTGGATAGGACTTTTTAGACAATATATGAAATTTTTTCCCCACTATTCCTGACTTGAACGATAAATACATTTTATCTAACATTGAGTCTTAATTTTAGAAAAATTATCACTTTCATTATAATTTATAATTCAGATTTTTTGTTAAATTTTTTATTTTGAGACAACTGTAGGTTTACATCCAGTTGTAGGAAATAAGACAGAGATACATTACATCATGCATGCTTTACCTAGTTACCTACAATGGTAGTACCTTGCAAAACTTTAGTGTAACATCACAACCAGATACTGGCATTGATGCAGTTAGGGTACACATTTCCATCACTACAGTAATCCCTCTTGTTGCCCATTTATAGCCACAACTACCATCTAGACTCAACTCTTGGCAATTATTAATCTGTTCTCCACCTCTATAAAGTTGTTATTGTCAAAGTGTTAAACAAATGGAATTTTACATGGTGAGATACATTTTGGCATGGCTTTTTTCACTCAGTATTTATCTGGGGAGGGGGTGAATTTATCTAGGTTGTTGCATTAACGTAAGTTTTCTTTTTTCTGAGATAAATGCCCAGGAGCATAATCGCTGGTTCATATGATAGTTGCATGCTTAATTTTTAAGTAAACTGCTAAACTGTTTTTTAGAGTGACTGTTCCCACTCTACATCACCCCAAGTAATGTATGAGTGATACACATCCTCCGCACCCTTTGCCAGCATTTGGTGGTATCACTGTTGTTTATTTTAATTGTTCTGTTAGGTGTGTAGTTATATCTCAAGGTGGTTTAATTTGCATTTCTCTAGTGGCTAATGATGCCAAACATCTTTTCATGTGCTTATTTGCCATCTGTATACCTTCTTCAGTGAAATGTCCCCTTTCATGTATTTTGTCCTTTACATAAGTGAATTATTTATTTATTTTTAATGTTGAGTTGACAGTACTTTATGTAATCTAGATACTAGTTCTGCTTTGGATATGTGGCTTGCAGATATTTTTCTCCCATTCTGTAGCTTGTCTTGTCCTCTTTACAGGGTCTTTTGTGGAACTAAAGGTTTCAATGGCGATAAAGTTCAATTTACCAATTTTTCCTTTTATGGATCATGCTTTTGGTGTCAAGTCTGAGAATTCTTTGCCTACACTTACATCTCAATGATTTTCCCTTACGGTCTCTCTACAATTTTTAAAGTTTTATGAGTTACATTTTGAATTAGTTTTGTGTGAGGTAAAGGTTTATTTTTTGCGGTTGGTTTTTGTTTCTGGTTTTGTTTTTTTGCCTAAAGAAGTCCAAATGCCTCAGTACTATTTGTTGAAAAGGCTATCTTCCCTCTATTAAATTAATTTTGCACTTTTATTAAAAATAAATTTGGCAGGTTTTTGTGTCTTAATTCTGAGTTGTCTATTCTGTTCTACTGATCTGCGTCTTTTTTTACAGAATTATTACAGTTTTAAATACTGTAGTTATATAGTAAGTTTTAAAATTAGATAAATTCATCCTTTTATTATTATTTTTCAAAATTGTTCTAGCTATCCTAGTTCATTTCCCTTTCTACATGCACTTTAGAATAATCTTATTCATGTGTCCCAAAAATATTGCATGGATTTTGATAAGAATTTTGCGAAATGTATATATCAATTGTGGAGAATAGATCTTTACTGTGCTGAATTTCTAATCCTTAAAACATAGTGTATCTCTACATTTACTTAGATTACCTTTCATTTACTTTGTCCACATTTTATAATTTTTAACATACAAATCCTGTGTTTTGTTAGATTTGTTAGATTGACATTTATAAATGGCATTGTATTTTAATTTTGGTGTTCTTGTGTTCATTTCTAGAATATAGACAATATAGTTGATTTCTTTGTTGATCTTGTATCCTGCAACAATGGTGAACACAGTTATTGGTTCTAGGGATTTTTTTTTCATTAAGTTTCTTAGAAATGCCTACATACACAATCATGTCATATGTCAATAGAAACAATTTTTAAAATTCATACATCTTTTGTTTCCTTTTCTTTCCTTTGTGAAATCTTCCATTATTATGTTGCATGAGATTAGTGCAAGTAGACATCCGTGTAGTATTCCTGTGCTTTAGGGGAAAGCTTTCAGTCTTTCTTCTTTAAACATTTGATAGTATTTGCCAGTGAAACCATCTGGGCTGAAAGATTTTTTTTTTTTTCTGGAGTTTTTAATTCATGAATTCAATTTCCATACTCGTTACAGATCTATTCAAATCATCTATTGCAAATTAGGTGAATTTGGGTTGCTTATACTTTCAAAGAATTGATCCATTTTATCTAAGTTGTCCAACTTATGTGTAGAATTGTTCATTGTATTGCTTCATTTCTCTTTTGAGGTCTGCAGAGGCTATAGTGATATTAATAATTGTTTGATACCTTCCTCTGAGATCTTTTTGGTTCTTGGTATGATCAGTGATTTTCTATTAAAACCTGGATATCTTTGGAAATGTATAATTAGCCTCTTCATTTTATTTAAATATTTTATTGTATTTGGCTTTCTCTTACTTTATTCTTGCAGAGAATGTCAGGGAGAGAGTGCTACCTCATTACATCCAGGTTGGGATACAATGCAGGTTCCTCATTGGTATTTGTTAGGAAGTTTCTCCCTCCTGTACTGGAAAGAGGTGAGAGTTTTGGCTTCTCACTGAGCCACTGCTACTACTACCTAGACTGAAAGATATGGGGTCCCTTTTTACTGCTCCCCACATGGCCTCAACTGACACCCTTTGGGGTATGACCTCATTACCACTGAGTAGTAGTGAATGTTCTGACTCTCCACTGACTATTAGAAAACATGATATACAAGGAAAAATGAAACAATCACAGAATACAAAGACCTACCAGAAAGAATGCATTATGATAACACAATTTTCAAAATAAAATCTTAATAAGGATCCAAGCACACGCTACACAATGCCCCTCAGATTTGAAGATACATCAAGAAAATTTAGAACAGGGAGGAAATGGACAATGAAACAAACAAACAAAAACAGACCCAAGAGACACACTAAGAAATGGCTATGCACTTAGTATAATTTCTAGAGGGGGCTGGCCGGCTGGAAGGGTAGTCAGAGTGCATGGGAAAGAAACAATAATTAATAAATAATAGTTACCAAAAAGTTTTTTTTTTTCAAGATTTCATTTATTTATTTGAGAGAGAGAGTGAGAGCACAAGCGGGGGAGAGGGAAAAGTAGACTCCCTGCTGAGCAGGGAGCCCAAGGTGGGACTCAATCCCAGGATCCTGGGATCATGACCTGAGCCAAAGGTAGCCACTTAACTGACTGAGTCACCCAGGCACATGTAATCAAAAACATTTTAAAATATTTTTATTTATTTATTGGAAAGAGAAAGGGAGTGCATAAGTGGAGGGAGGGGAAGAGGAAGAGAGGGAGGGAAAAGCAGACTTTCCACTGAGTGATGTGGGGCTCAATCCCAGGACACCAAGATCATGGTCCTAGCTGAAGTCAGACACTTAGCCAATTGAAGCACCCAGGCTCCCCAGTAGTCAAAATTTTATAGCTTAAAGAATTTAAGGAAAACTTGAAATTTTAGACTTTAAAATTCCATTTCACAAAGAACAAAAGGAAAATAATTTTGAAAATCCATAAAAGTTCTGAATTTTAAAATTCTCAAAAAATATGTTAAGGAAAGAAAAATGTAGGAACATGTAAGAGAAGAAGGGAATTAAATTACTACTAACTGTAGACAGTATGCTTTTCTACTTAGAAACTGAAAGAGAATTCATTCCCAAAATAATGTAATTGATAAGGTAAGTATTTAAAAGGTCAATTTCAAAATCCATAGAACAGCATGTATTATTCATACAATAATGATAATAATAATAAAAATTGTTTAGTTCTTACTGAGTCCAGAATTTGTGAAGTATTTCACATGGACTATTCCACAGCAGCATTATGAGTTACTTATTATTATTATTATCTGACTTTATAGATTAAAAAAACTGATATATAGAGAAAGTAAATAACCTCTCTATGGTCACACAACTGGTAACTGGTATATAAATAGTACATACAATTTTTTCCCTATAAAAAATGAAAATCCACTAGGATTTTGAGTCATAGTAATGCAAAAATATGTTTTAATGGAAAGATGCCATTAATCACACAAATTGGAAATTGAGAAGAGGGATGGGAACTTTTCAGATTATGTGGGACTTGGCCCCCAGGAGGAGGTCTTCAGATACCTCCAGTTTTGTTCCATGAGTCTTTATTCACAATGTCTGGAATGAACAATAGATTGGTCCAGTCTGGGCCATGTGCCTCTTCCTGGGCTGGTGGTTGGGAGGGGAAGTAGGGTAGAAGTCAGTTGATTAAAAGCCAGATTACAACCATATAGAGTTGGGTGAGTAGAGCAAGGGGTGTAAGGAGACAAAAAATACTTTTACATTTGAGACCTGGTCTCTTGAGGGGGGAAGGCTAGTTGGGTTAGGCAATAGCAGGCAGGGTAAATCCATTACGACAATAATGAAGGGATTGATTTCCTGCTGAAACCTGAACATATTATCTGCTTTAAAGATTACTTGAGGACACATTGAAGAGTCTTATGTTGGTAACTTTCTATCTAGGATTCATTTTAAGTGGCTTTTACTCTTTCTATCTTGAATCAAATCAAACAGATGATCCTGAGTAGAAGTATACTCCAGAGTGTTTGAGGGATCCAAATATTGTTTTTCACTAGGTCAAATAAGGGACTTCTGAAAGCACACTCTTTATAGTACCATCAGTCATTGCACAGAAGCTTAAAAGTCATGAAAAGAATCGAATGCCTAATTAAATTATTGTTAGATCAGTGTCATCTGTTTTAACAGTGGTGGGTTGCCTTTTATTTGAATTACTTTGATATTTATAGTACCTTTAAAAAGACCTTGAATTTAGAGGTAAACCTCTGAAATAAATGTTTTGTGTAAACTAGGATTTCTCAATCTTGGCACTATTGATATTTTGAGATAGATAATTCTTTGCTCCATGTGTGGAGTCTGTCTTGTGCATTATAGAATGCTACCAGAATCTCTAGCCTCTACTTATTAAATGCCAGGAGTACTGTTCCAGCTGAGATAATCACAAATGTTTCCAGACATTGTCAAATGTGCTGCTGGGAGTGAAAAGTCCCTGGTTGAGAACTACTATTATAGACAAAAAAACAGGGAATTCTGGGGGTACCTGTCTGGCTCAGCTGGTGGAGCATGTGACTCTTGGTCTCAGGGTTGTAGGTTTGAGCCCCATGTTGAGTGTAGACATTACCTAAAAATAAAATCTTAAAAGAAAAAAAAAAGGAAATTCTGGACAATGGATTTAACAGAACACCCTAAATACATATTGTAGAAGATTGCCAGATAAGACTTAAGGGGCAAAATTCTACTAATCTAAAAAGGGCTAATATTGGAACACCCGGGTGGCTCAGTTGGTTATGTGTCTGACACTTGGTTTCAGCTCAAGTCATGATCTCAGATCCAGCCTAGAGTCGGCTCTGAGCTAGGCAGCATGGAGTCTGCTTGTCCCTCTCCCTCTCCCTCTCCCTGCTTGCTCTCTCTCTCTCTTTCTCTCTAATGGATAAATAAAGTCTTTTAAAATAATAAAGTAAAAAGGGTTAATCTCTGTGTTTTGTAGGAATTTGGCATCATACGTTTTGACTGGAAAATCATCCTAAGGAGTGATTCTCAATGTGATGTACAACTAGAATAATCTGAGAGAATTAAAAAATATATTAATACTTAGGCCACAATCTAGGAAAATTATATCAGAAATTCCAGTAGGGACCCTTTTTGAGAAGTTGCCTCAAGGGATTCTAATATGCAGAAAACAAAACAAAACAAAACAAACAAATAAACAACACTAATCTAAATTCAACTGATCCAAAGCAACTGTCCTTGAGAGTCCACTAGAACCAAGCCCAGTAGTATGTACAAGAGTTTACCACACCTGGATTCTTGCCCAATTATTCACATGGCCATAAAATTGTAGTATATAGAGAGGGTACAGGGAAAAAATGTCTTAGGACACTGCTCCAGTGGTTTATAGTACTAATAACATGGTTGATCATTAAAACGAACTGTATAAAGGAAAGATAATTAGCTAAGGTATTCTCTGATAAACCAATGATTAAAATACCAATATCATTTTATATGGGTCCAGGCATTGCACCAGTTTACTAGAAAGCTAGATATTATCCTCCATCATATAAGACATCCTTGGGCAAATTTCACTTCTGTTGGCATACGGTGCTACACTAACTGCCCTGGATTGAACAGCAGGCTTGACTCATTGTCCATCTGTATTTAGCCTATAGCTCTAACACCACCATATGTTTTGAATCAATTCCAATCATAGGAGGACTTAAAAGAGAGCATATAAACCTTAGACTGGTATACAAAGGACTTACATTTGGTCAAAAATGTTGTGACTGGATGTTCTGGGTCATGTTCCTCAGAAGTAGGGTTTTCCATGTGATTCTTGTTCCAAAGATCTTTTAGGGGCTCCTCTTAGAAGACAAGGAGCAAGAAAAGCAAGGTATTGCAGAGAAAAAAGAAAACAAGCAAGAGTGTGGTCTTAAGTGGAGACTAACTTTAGTCTTATCTTGTAAGGGGTATTCTGGAGACCAAATTACAGGGCAGATAAAGATCCACCTTGAAGCAAGTGGGGGGACCAACTTTTAGACTCCCTTCTAGCCAATTATTGGCTCATTTGAGGGGGAAAAAAGTCTCCTGAGATTCTGTTTGGCTAAGCGCAATTCTCTAGAGAGGCATTTGGTCTGTTGTCAGCCACATATACGGTAACTAGGGGACCAGGGCACCCACTGGTAAGGGGATCTGGGCAGACTACCAGCAGTGTTCATTGGCATGTGCACTGTAATTATTTCTTTTGATGCTTTCAGATGCAGCATTCTGTTTTAAACATAATTGAATCAGGGAATGAAAACTGGCAATATAACATTAGGTATCTGCATTTTTCACCATTTTAGCTATTTATAATCAAAGCTTCCCTGTCATTTTCAGGGAGATTTATCACATATACCCAATGAAGGCTGGTGGTAATCAGTTCACTAAAATAAGATCTCCTGGTTCCAGAATAAAAAGTAAATTTCATGTGGCTAACTCCTTTTTTTTTTTTTTTTACTGAGAAACAAAAATCCAAACATAAATATATCATAGGTTCTATCTATTCATTTATTCAACCATTATTTATTGCATACCTTGTATATACTTTACAATGTTATATAATCTGGAGATATACAAATATGGAAAACAGACGATTTTTGGAGACAATTCTCATGGAGCTTTCATTATAGTTAAGAGAGAAAGGAAGTAAAAATAAAAACACAATACTTTATTTATCCAAAGAAATGAAATTTTAACTAAAATAATATATGTACCTCTAATTTATTGAAGCATTATTTATGAAACCCAAGATATAAAAACAACTTAAGTGTCCATCAATAGAGCAATGGATAAAGAAGATGTGGGGTAAATTATTATGCAGCCATAAAAAAGATCATGTCATTTGTGATAATATGGATGGATCTGGAGGGTATTATGCTCAAGTGAAATAAGTCAGACTGAGAAAGACAAATACAATATGATTCCACTCATGTGTGAAATCTAAGTAAAACAAGTGAATAAACAAACAAACAAAAAGCTTAATCAGACCTATAAATATATACAGAGAAAAAACTGATTGTTGCCAGAGGGTAGAGGGTGGAGGGATGGGCAAAATGGGTGAAGGGGACTTGGAGATACAGGCCTCTGGTTATGGAATGAATAAGTCCCAGGAATAAAAGGCACAGCATAGGGAATATAGTCAATGACATTGTAATAGTGTTGGATGGTGACAGACAGTGCCTACACTTATAATGAGCATACCATATAATGTATAGAGAAGTTGAATCCCTGTTTTACACCTGAAACTGATGGAACCTTATATATCAACTATATTCAAATTAAAATATTTAAAAAGAGAATACTTTAAGTGGTAATAAGTGATACAGAGAAAAATAAAGTAGGTAAAGGGATTGGGTATAGGTGGAGATGGGAGTGAATTGATGCTGTTTTAGTTGCTAAGGAAGGCCTTGCTGATAAGTGGACAACTAAACAGAGAGCAGGATAAAGGGAGTAAGCAGTGCAGATACAATATTGCCTGGTCTAAAAGTGTTCTGTTAAAAATGCATAACACAAAATGCTTTAATAAATTCAATGGTGGTTCTCCACCAACAAAAGTTAAGGCATGGGCAATGATTTTTGTAAACATGGTGGTATAGCACCGGTAGTTGTCTGTCACCGCTGGTCACTAGTGATAAGATGGCTCTGAGCTGGACCAAAGAAGTGAGGACACTAACATAGATCTGGTGTTTGATTTAAAAAACAAATGTACTTTGGGGCACCTGGGTGGCTCAGTGGGTTAAAGCCTCTGCTTTCGGCTCAGGTCATGATCCCAAGGTCCTGGGATCGAGCCCCACATCAGGATTTCTGCTCAGCGGGGAGCCTGTTTCCTCCTCTCTCTCTGCCTACTTGTGATCTCTCTCTGTCAATTAAATAAATAAAATCTTTAAAAAAAAATAAAAAACAAATGTACTTATAAATCTGTTGTAAGAAATCACTAAGAGTATATGGTAGGGAATTAGCATCTTAGAAGTCTAATTCATACTTAATAAAATAAATCCCCTTTATTTAGCTATAAATTTATGGGTGGAATTTTATTATAATTTGGTTTATAAACAATTTTTTTTTTTCTAAAAGACTTGGGAGCATTAAAGAGGCTATTGATTCTAACAAGCTTTGCTTAGAAGGACATTACAGGTTTGACCTTAGGAAAACAGAAAACAACATAACTACATTTTATGATTATCAAAGGGGTGAAAGAGGAAGTCAAATGAAACTGTTCATTGTGTCGCATAAAATGAATAACATTTTGAATTAAATTGTGAGCAGTGAACTGAATATCAATTTGTTAGTTATGTAGGGACTAAAATTGTAATGATTTACAGCACTTTTCCACTTACTGCCTTATAGACTCTTAAAGCTCTTAGTACATCCTGATGGGGAAAAAAATGACTTTGGAACCTTTTTAAACAAATCTTCAATATGGATAGCTTCAACTACTTAGAGCAAGCTTTAAGAAACGCAGTCATCTCTTAAGAAAAACTAGCTTTTGATGCAGAAATCAGAGTGATATTGTTTCCTTAATTACATTATACCTAGAATAAATTGCATATGGTAATTTTGAAGGATTATTGGAAACACTGGATGTTTACCAAAGAGCATTGTTTTTATTTCAAGAAAAATTAGAATAGCCTAATCATTAATGGAAACCCACACCAAGTTCCTACTATACTTTCCTTTGTCAAGATTTGAGATCCTTTTTATTCTTACCACCATTATTTCTGAGTGAAATAATGTCCGTGTGGTAAGTGGACATATTTAGTTTTTAATAATATCATTTTTGTCAGTCATTTATTTACAGTGTTATGAACAGATGGTTTAATCAGAGAACTGAAGCAAGTAGACCTAGCCTAGTCCTATTTCATTGACGATACATGGCTTCACAGATCTAATGAGACTCCTTGAGTTTTGACTTATGAACCAGAAATGGTATGCAGCCGAAATTGTTATATTTGGAAGAGCCCAGACTGTGTGTGTTGCTGACAGTATGTGTGCCTTTCTTCAGGGTTACTTCAGCAACATCTGTGTTAAAAAAAATTAAAGAGAGGTTGTGATATTTGAATTATTTTCAGAATCTAAAATATTCCTGTAGGCTTGAACAAACAAACCTCCCATACTCAAAAGTATCTTAACCCAATGATTGCAGAATAGGTATTTTTACATTCAATGTTAGTCATGCCTGATATAAATGAACATTTTTTGATTATTGCAAAAATGACTTTAGGACCATGGTAAGAAATTCCACCTCATGTTCACAACCTCAATTGAAATACGTTGTCTCCAAATAAAAATCTTCTCTAAGTCAGACATATTACCAATGAGACTTCTGTTGTACTTCATCTTAAAGTATGAGTCTGCCCAGCAGGATTTTTTGACAATTCTAGTGTCAATTTTTTTGACATTAGAGATAAGTAGTTAAAAGATCTTGAAAAAGGTAATAATTGATTCACAGATTACTAATTCTAAGTGTACATTTTCTATTTTCCTAAGGTGTTCACAATCCTTAAATAAAAGTATGGGTTATATAACATGAGTTAGAATCCATGACATCTTTGTGATTGGTAGCTATGCTAATTTTTGTATATTTGTATACCAGTTAACGAGATTTCCTAAAAACAGATTAAAGGCTAAACTAAAATGTGCAAATACAATGAGAACATTTTTAAGTCCCTAAAAAGTAGTGAGTTTTTATTTTTTGTCCAAGTGTTGAAAATGAGAAGCACTGGGACACACCTTTGAAAGGTAAGCGTTTTAAAGATTTGTGAGCAGGTTATATAGAAAGAAGGATATGGCTCTATAGGTTCTTTCAAATTATACCAATTCTGTCTCAATCTATTCAATATTTGAACATCTAAATATCCATCCCTATGACAAGTGATACTATTTTTTATGGGAAGAAAAAAACCAAGAAATCAGAGATTTAGTAAAATATATTAACACTGGGAACAGGATATCAGGAAAGTCAAGTTTAGCATCTAAACTTGAGAGTCTTAGGTGACTAAGAGGAGACCAGCAAATACGAGGAGGAGGGTAAGGGTTTTTGGAGAAAAAAAAATCATGCGTTCAATATTCTGAGAGTTCTGTATTCTTCAGTGTTTCTAAAACAGGATATATAAAACTTGGACATTTTCAGAAACTCTAAGGGAACACATTAAACTCTTGGCTAATAAACTTTTAGATAGGAAAAATACAAAGGAATGAAATCAGAAACATGACCAGGAAGCATGGCAGGTACAAGGTGATCACTTTGACTACATTTTCAAATAGTATTCTTTTGTAGAAATGTACATGCTATTATAAAACTGGAGAAAGCAGTATGTGTAAAACAGGAGAGGAAAAAGTTAAAAGGTAGAGCCTTTCTTATACAATTTTTCCTAACTAAAGATTTGATTTCCCTCCCTAGTCTCTCTCACACTGATTTTTGGAACCTCAACATACCCCTGACTTGAATGATTTGGTTTGAAAAAGAGGGTGGAAGAATAAAAATAGCAAACTTAAGGAGCAAGCAGATCCTATAGTTTTAAACTCAGTTGTTCACCATTATTGTGGTTCTAACTAAAGGCTAAATAAAACAACAAGAATAACAACAACAACAAACTAAACTAAAGACAAAGGGGGGAATCCAGGAAAATATCAGTTGCACAATATTAGCTCAGGGTTTGGCATTTCCTCCTTCACATTCAGAGTTGTGTCTCTTTCGTCCTTCCCAAATCCTGTACTCTGATATGGACCTTCTAGTTCTTAGTACTCTATACAGTCAATAAGTAAAGGGGAAAGGGAAACTCATAAGAGTCATCTACCCCCCAAAAGTCAAGAAGAGCTCCCAGACAAGTACATACTTTATTTTGGCTAAAGATTTGGTTTCCAGTTCTGATGTGGTATGTCACACTGGTGAGCTAAGTTGGACCACATATTATCTCCAAGGATATTTGAGATGGATCCTTTTGCCTAAGGCCCAAAATAAAAGCAAACAAAGTATCACCATTTATTACTTTCCCTAGTATGACGTTTTTCAAAATGTGATCCAGAGGTCAAAGGCATCAGAATCCTAGGGGATGCATGCTAAAAGTGCACGCACTCCAGATCCTTCACTTCCACCCCATTCACATATAATGAATGAAGGTCTGTGGAGGTGGTTTCTGAAAATCTGTAGCTTCAACAATCTATTGGGGTGATTCAGCAGATTGAAGACTGCTCATAGCTCTGCCTCAAGAACCCCTCACTGTGGTGTTTAAGGTCTTACCCTTAGGTATAAAGAGACTTATCAAAGGAAATTAGGAGTGTTTGTCTAAATCTACCAGTAGTTAAGCTCATCTTACTGAGTTTCCACCTAGTGTTTCTTTGTTTTCTTCATCCTTAGGGGGGATAGAGAAAATGAGTTTCAGGCACAGACCTACTCTAAAATTCAAGGAAATACGGCTGCCCTATGTCTAGATACTTAAAAGTGATAAATGAAGCTAATAAGCTGTTAAAATGTTTCATCTCCTTCTCTGATAGTCATTCATTTAGACTGTCCTGGGAAGTCAGGTCCAATTTAGTATTTTCAGAGTCCTTGAGGTTCTATGTGGGGTACTTGGTGGAACAGGCAGTCATCTCCAGATCCTTAGCCTCCAGCCCTAGCCCATCCCTTCTTATCTCAATCTGCCCAAGCCTATACTTACACTTCACACATACAGCTGCAGACACTGCATCCTGAAAGTACAAGTGCCATCTTCCCTAACCATACAAAGACCTTCTCCTTGGCCATGGCAGTCTTTTGACCTCACATTAGTCCCTGGAGGAAAAGGCCCTTGTACCTTATGGAAGTCAACTATGGGCTACTTTATGTGGGTATGGAATCTCCAGTGTGCTTTCAGAGGGAGTGTGACAGGCTCTTGGAAGCCTGTTCCCTTGGCCTGAGGCCTCCTCTTGGGAGCAGGAGTGTGGCTAGAGGAGGGCCAGCCCAGGATTTGATAAAGCACAGGCCCAAGGCCGAGACTCATGGAGCTATCCTGTGTGTGAACCTTAAAATTTAAATATTATCTCGTCTAAGCTTCTGGCTGGTTTGTTCATTTATTCTCCAAGTAATTTTTGAACTAAATAGCCAGTATTAGTTTACAGATTTGGGATACACTGGTGAAAAATCAGATTGAGCCTTCATTCTTGTGGAGCTTATATTCTAATGGATTCTTGAGTCCCTTCTATAAGATACCTCACACCTGCTACCTAAAGAAAGCTTAAACATATCCACTGATGGGCAGTTCAATTTCTTTCATTTTGGGCTACAGTTTTCATCTGATTTTTACTCAATTGGATATATGGCACCTTCCCAAGACAGTAAAAATTCCAGCTGGGAAAACATTTTCCATTAATTTATTCTATATGGAAGAAATCACTATTTCAAGTAGATTATTTCTTTTAAAGCCAGGAGAAAAATAAAGGAAAATAATGTTATATTTTGAAATGTTCTTGATCATTATTCTGATATCTTAATTAATTTGATATTCTGAACTGCTTTTTAATAAAAGTATAAACCAGGAATTTATTAGAATTGCCAAATTCATGTAATATTTTAATTAAAAATTTTTAAAAAGATTTATTTATTTTAGGGAGAGATAGAGACGGAAAGCATGAACAGGGGCAAGGCAGAAGGAGGGGGAGAGAGAGAATCTCACACTGACTCCCTGCTGGGCGTAAAAACCATGAAAGGCTTGATCCCAAGACCCTGAGTTCATGACCTGAGCTGAAATCAAGAGTCAGATGCTCAACAAACTGAGCCACCCAGGCATCCCCTCATGTAATATCTTAAAAATATATGTAAATTTAAGTTGGTAGACTCCAGTGATTTTTGAATTGAAAATACTTTAATTGTTGTTTAAAATGTGCAAAGATATGAGTCATCTATGCAAAGAGTAATCATAATATTTAATTTCATATGAGAAACTGAGATACAGATATTTTAAATATGGTAAATAATACTGCTGGGTTGACTGATAACTCTCAAAAAATATCACCAGGAAAACCTGTTGATTCA
This sequence comes from Martes martes, assembly GCF_963455335.1. Lineage (NCBI taxonomy): Eukaryota > Metazoa > Chordata > Mammalia > Carnivora > Mustelidae > Martes > Martes martes. The sequence continues at coordinate 42,546,967 of NC_137901.1, read as the reverse complement.
AAACCAGCTAAGTTAGTTAGACTTAGTGCAGTAAATACTCTCTTGGGACTACCTTTGTAGTATTTCAGAAATGAGAACTCTGAGGAGGATATAGACCTGTTTAAGGCCTTGGGTTTTTTGTTTGTTTGTTTGTTTGTTTGTTTTAATACTTTTGAGAGATTTAGGACCTGGGTTAGATGACTTTAGGGTGAATCTTGCAAGGTGGAATACTAGTTGGGATTGGCAGAATTTGTGATAGAGTGGTTTTGGATTGGCAGACTTAGCCAGAAAATGTTCTTTAAAGGCATACTGCTAAGTAAGCTATGTTAGTAGTTTATTGTCATATTTTCCAGGAACAAGTATTTTTGAGATGGCATCTAGGTTACTTTATTTATTTATTTGTTTTTCATAGAGAGAGGAGGGGCAGAGGGAGAGGGAGACAGAGAATCTTAAGCATGTTCCACACCCAGCTTAAAGCCAATGCGGGGCTCGATCTTAGGACTTGAGCTGAAATCAAAAGTCAGTTGCTTAACCAACTGAGCTACCCAGGCACCCTGGTAGCTAGATTTTTTTTTTTTTCTTTTTTACCAAATTTCTGTGTTGGTTAGATTGTTTAGCACAAAATCAGGAATGTATGCTTTGTACCAAAATAGTTGATCATGAAAACAGAAAATTATGGTGATTAAAGTTCTTAATTGAACCTCAATTTTTTTCTTCTAATAAATCACTGTTGTTGAGAAGCTGAAAGCTATTTATCTATAGTTCATTTAAGAAGAAAGGAAACAATAGTTTAATCCTCTTATCATTTAAATGCAAATATATACCTACACAATCAAATGATCCAATTACTCTTCCATTCCTACCAGCTATACTGATATTTCATGTTTCTATACATTGATTTTTTAAAAAAAAATTTTAAGATTTTATTTATTTATTTGACAGAGAGAGAGAGATCACAAGTAGGCAGAGAGATAGGCAGGGAGAGAGAGGGGGAAGCAGGCTCCCCACTGAGCAGAGAGCCTGATGTGGGGCTCCATTCCAGGACCCTGGGATCATGGCCTGAGCTGAAGGCAGAGGCTTTAACCCACTGAGCCACCCAGGCACCCCTACATTGATTTTTTTAACCAATATTTCTCTTTTTTTTTTCCTTGAATGTCTTGACCTCTACATAAACCTATGAGTGAAGGAATAACAAATTCAATAATAAAGAGCACAATCTTTAGAATGCCGGGATGTGTGACTGATTTTGATTTTCTGCTTTTGACCGGGTACAATCCTGTCATAAGACTGACTTCCTATAAGTAAGGAAAATAAAGAATTAAAGTTCCTTTGCCTCAGACTCAGCTTTAGAAAACTACCCAGAAGCTGCCCTTGAGCTAAAATTGATGTGCCAGTAACACCCTTGCCCTTTCTTTATTTGACTCCAAAATAAATCTGCATTAAGTACGTACACAAAAGCAGTTTGGAGAAGTGGATCAGCTCTAGCTGCTTTCCAACTCCTGTGGAAGCAGTTTCCCCTTAGATTCAGACCCTTGGGTTACTTTGGGTGAATAATTATCAGTATTAGACTAGCTAGTAAGAACTTTAAAAACAAGCATTTAGGAAATCGAAGCTAATGTTAACCTGTTAAGAATGATAAAACTGTTGGCTTGGTCTTATTTTGTCACTATTTTTTATAGACTGTAACATTTAGTTGTATTTTTTTTTCCTTTTTTGGATGCTTTCAGTAGTATTGCTGATTTTTTGGTTTTGCTCTTAACTCCATTAACCATAAATACATTTTTAGTGTTTACACCTCTCTGTTCTAGTTTTAATCTGTTCTAATGGTCATGGCATTTCTTCCTAAAATGGGACTATGAGTCACACAATCTGAGTTATAGTCCTGGCAATAAAAACAGCTAATTGAAAAAACAAACGAACAGCTAATTAGCTAATTGTATAAATTTAGGTACTATGGTACCTAATTGTATAAATTTAGGTACTATGGTACCTAATTGTATAAATTTAGGTACTATGGTACTAATGTTGCTTATTTGAACAAATGAAGGTGTTAGGCTATTTGACTGATAAAGTTTTCCCATGTCTATGAAGGTTTAATTTAGCTTAATTTAAAAATATCCATTGTAAATTAGATTGCATATGGAAAAGGATGTTAAGAAGCTAAACCATGATACTTTTAGTGTATTGTTGAATCTAGGATGATATAATGGAATATATATAAAATAGGAAAGAGAAACCAAAGGTCAAATTAAAATTTAAATTTAAAAATCAAATAAAAACTAATAGAGATCTACATATTTGAAAGAATACTTGAAGAAAAAAGCTTTAGTTTGTGAAATGTATTCAACTTAACACATTTAACATAGAGAAAAAATGTAATGCTCCTAAATAAGAATCTGGCTTTTTCTTTCTTTCTTTTTTCTTGTCCTTTTGTTAATGGTGAACTTCACTTGAGCTCTGGAAAACAATGATGGTTAAGATATCTTCCCAAGGTTTTGTTATCTAGAATCTCCCTTACTGTTTTATGGGAAAAGATTTACCTCAAAAAACCACCTACCTTAGATAGGACCTTCTGTCCACCCTTTCTCATGACCACTTCACGATTTCAAATGGCTCCCTTGTGTACCTGTGACAGGTCAAAAACAGACCTTTCCCCCTTTTGCCTGACTGTGCTGACATAGACCTTGCTGAACCAGACATAGCCCCTCCTCTTCTCATTCTTTGTCTCATGAGTGATTAGCTGAGATTAGAACTGTCTCCTGTGAAACTAGTGAGACACAGGGATAAACACTTCCATTTTAGCTAACTGACCGGGACTTCCTTGATTGAAAAAAACAAAAAACAAAACAGCAACTCAAGTGTAGATCATTCTACCTTTAACTTTATTCCTCCCTATAAAAGTCTAAGGTAAAACTACACTGTTTAGACACTGATTTTTGGATCTTCCTATTGTAATAGCCTACATAAAATCAATCTCTTCACTTGTTTTGTTTTGTCTTTGACATTGCCTTCTACGCTTCTTCCTCTTCTTCCTGTCTTTCTCTTTAATTGTTAATGGATATCCATAGGTTTTCTCAGATTTTATTCAAGGTGAGGCTTGAAGCACAGAGAAGACACTTCTCTTGCCTTCCTAAACAATAAGAATGATGAGCGGCAGATGGGCAGGTGTCTACTAAAATGGGAAAAGAAAAGATTAATTACATACTGAAAAGATAATGCTTCTGAGCTGAATAGCATTTTAAGGACCACATAGCATTCAGTTATGATAGAATAATTTAACTTGGGTCCATTGTTAAGAAAGCTTGGATTTAGAATAACTGACGTTCGAAGTTGTCAACTTAAATAAAAGTATATATGTGAGTTTGTTTGTGTGTGATATGTTTAACACATATTTATTTCTGACTGTAAGGTCCTGCAGATTAAAGAGACCCAAATTATGCAAATCAATTAAAGGTATATATATATGTGTGTGTGTGTGTGCGTGTGTATGTATGTATGTGTGTGTGTGTATATATTTCTGTTGTTATATATATACACACACATATATATATAAAATATGTTTGAAATCTGTACAATCATACATAAAGTATTATAACCATTTTATCAAATTGGAGAGCAATTCAATATATCAAAATTAAGAAGTTTACAGTTTTAGTGAAGTTCTTCTAGCTTAAGGATTATTCTATCTCATATTCCTTTAATCTATAAAAGTAACCCAGTAAAAAATAAATGTTATTTACTAGAATTTTTGATTTCTATAAATCTGTTGCCACATAGCATAGCTTTATAGCATTTTTACATCTATAAGATTTATAGATCAGCAGATCTCAAAAGATTTCATTTGAATTGGTAGCAGAATGATAAAAACATTTCTATACTTCTCATATTATAAACACAGCCTGTTCCTTCTCCTTGTGCAGGCACATTACTCTAAGTGATGAGGTTCATGGCACTACACAGCATGCTTTCTTGGATCAACACCAGCTCTTCAATGCCAACGCATCTCAGAGTGTATTTTTGATGAATAAATTACCAAACTAATGAGACACACTAAGAGGTTAAGGATTGATCAAGTACTTAATCTTTTTAATGAAGGACACAGCATGAAACACATTCCTTCAAATAGATACAATAAACAATCCTCTAAAACCTAATTAGAATAAAAATACAAAGAAAGGTGCAAAGTCTTAGAATTTTTCTACCAGATAATAACAGCATTTTCTGTAACAATGGAAAGACTTTAAATTATCAACCTTATTAATATTTGAATCAGGTGAGTGCCAAAAATGCTTCGGGATAAAATAATATTGTGTTTTGCTTTGCTTTTTTTCTGGGTCAGTCTGGAGTGAGAAGTTGTGCTGGGAGAAATTAATGATGATTTATTAGTTATAGTCATAACAATAATAACGGTATACACATATTGAAAGCTTATAATTCTCCCAGCACTGTCATGTCATGACATGAGAAAACTGAGCTCTGAATAACTTACACAAGATCAATACAGGGTAGGTGAGAGAACTAGATTCAAACCCCACATGGTTCAGAGTCATAAACAATTAAAACAGGAAAACCATTAAACTATGTCAAAAATTCTTTTTTTCTTTCTTTTTTTTTTTTTTTTTTTTGTACTGAGTGTGTTTCCTGCAGAAAAAATTAACTCAAGAATATTCCTTTCCCTAGTAAGAAACAATTTGGAATGACAGTGATTTAAGTTTAACCCACATGACACTGTCAATGAAACTTCAAAAACATGGGTCAGCTATACCAATCTACCTACTCTTGATGTTTGTCATTCTTCAAAGGCAGCGCAGATCTCTATCCAGATAACTAGTGTCTTCCCAATAAAACTTAAATTATTGATTAATACGGAATTTCAGTGGTGTGGTTCAAGGAATAAAAGTTGCAATTTCAAATACAAGTAATTGCTCTGTGCCCTTACTGTATTTGTTCTACCAGGAAGCCATCAGGGGCTTAGAAAGAAATCTACTTTTAGGAGAACGATGGGCCTAATTAATAACAGTTAAAAATATAAGTAAATAGTTTCAGTTGTCTGGAACTAGATGTCTTGCCATCATTTTGCCTCATAGATAAGTATTTGGTTCTCATGTAAATAATTTTTTTCCACAGGGATAATTCATACTCTTGGATACCAAACCTTATTTCATGAATCACTTTCTCTTGTTTATGACTCTGCTTTAGACAAGATTCATTATAACTGCTATTTAGTTTACTGCCTTAAAATAGTAGAATTCCAGCAATGACTTCTAGAATAAACTTGTTTTCAAACTTTGCTCTAGGGAGTACTAGTGATTCAGTGAGATCCATGCCTAAGATGTGTGGACAAACAGCTAGCTTGCCATAGTCCATTGGCAAATCAGACGTTCCTTGAACAGAGAGGTTAGAAACCAAACTCAAACTCCAAAATTTTTAAGTCCCTTGAGCTAGAATAATAAGGAGAGAAAAAGTCATGGTATATCCCATATTCATTTCAGTATCTTAGAACATTTCTTTTTGGAAGCATATGAATGTATTAGACAAATTGTTAGAAGCTTTGAGTTAAACATCTGATTTTGTGTTTACCTTGATGTGAACTTTGAGGGCTAAGGTTCCGCATCTATGAAAAAAAAAAGAATGTTGGATCATTTTTTTTTTATCACCTCTAGCTTTAAAAAACAAAAAAATTAATAATGAAGTTAACACCAATGATCACAAATAAGTTGTAATTGTTCTTTGAAGATTATATTATAGCTCAGTTTTCCCATATTACTAATAAATAATTACCTCATATGACACTGTTAGTCAACATGACATTTAATATTGGTATGCAAAATTAAACTTTCAATTATTAAGATATTTATAAATACCTTCATGTTTGTTTCTAGTGAACAGTATTTGTGAGTAGGATTGTTTCATTCTACACTAAGAAATTTTCAGGCTCACTGAACTATCAGTAGTGTCTTAAGCACTTACTAGCTTCTGTAGAAGCCTGAAAGGATTTAAAGAATTCATAAATTTTTCAAAGGTGTCCAATTACATCTTCATATTACTCCACAATTGAAAAACAAATCTGGTTCTCTATCATTTATAGTTTCATTACTTGCCAAATTTATAATTTTTTGAGAAAGTTCATTGAATGCATTTATGGAAAACAGAGTATGTTTTCTCAAAATCTATGACTACATATTTATTGCTTTGTGGATTTTTATGACTATGAAACTTAATATTTTTTCTTTCCCATTTTGCCTTTTAGGACTCTAGGTAATGAAACTTTTCTATAAGCATGTTAAATCCTTAAAACTCTAAATTTAGTACATTTTCCTTTTAAAGATCTACAATGCTATTAAATTTTTTTTTTAAATATTTGGCTTTTGCTTGCTTCTTTCCCTCTTCCTGTTATCTGAAAATGGCACAAATCATAAGTGTACAGTTCAATAAATCTTCACCACATGAATGCATCCCTATAAATATATCAGAAAATAGAATATTACCAGGACTGTAGAAAATGCTGTTAGAGTCCCTACAGTCACTGCCCACTTGCAAGGGTGATCTCTATCAACACATTTAACATCATAGAAGCCTGCCTGATTTTAAACTTCATAGAAACAGACTATGCAGCAAGCCCTCTGTTGTGGATGATTTCCCTGACTCCATTGTTTATTTTTTAATTTGTCCATGAATTTGTGAGTTAAGTGTGATTGGTGTTGTACATCTTTTGATAGTCAACCATTGAAAAATAGCCGATGAGCTGCTTGGGGGAAAAATGTTCTTACAAGTGATACAAAAGCATTTACAACGAAATGTTTTTTACAAACGCCTGTTCCTCATTAGGACATATTATCTCCATCTTATCTGGGATCTTCCGTGCTAATGTAACAAAACCCCGCTGAAAATAAACGGTGTGTAATCTGAGAATAATCTATCCATAACCGTATGTCACAAGGCTTCTCTTCCCACAGCTTTCAATTTCAGGGCTCAAACTATTTTAGAGATTTCACAAAATACATTTTCTCTCCTAAAGTGACTAATGAAACATCATGAATATTTGGGACAGAAAATAAAAGAATTTCATATATGTGACTTTTGAATTATAGGAGAAAGTTAATCAAATAGACTACATGTTATGCTAATTGCCGATTGGCATTTATACATGCTTTTTTAAAAAGTTTTTATTTATGTGACAGAAAGAGAGAGAGAGAGCACAAGCAGGGAGAGGAGCAGGCAGAGGGAGAGGGAGAAGCCGACTCCCTGTTGAGCAGAGAGCCCAGCATGGGGCTGGATCCCAGGACCCCGGGATCATGACCCAAGCCAAAGGCAGATGCTTAACTGACCGAGACACCCAGGTACCCCACGTGCTTGTCTTTTCTACCTTGCATTTTGAATGTATGCCAATTTCATTTCCACTGCTTGACTCTATCTAGGTTCTTTGGGTGGGGAGGTACTTATTCTTGTATCTCCCAGCCTTAAAATAACTGTAAACCAAAGTAGGTGCTTACTAAGTGTTTGTGTTTGAAATGAATAAAATGCTGACATCTCAATTTTTCCAAATCATGCAATAATAATTGGTCAGAATCTCTATTTTTGCATTTAATCTATAAAATGATACCTTTAATATTAATTTGTCCCTTAATTATATTAAAAATCTAGTATTCCTGAGGTACAGGAATATTTTTTGTTCTCTGTAATATAAGTACCTATGTTATTCTGTTTAGAGTAAATAAACATTTTTGAAATATTCTTGAGTTTTCAAATCTATAACTAAAGCTAAAGTATGAATTTTTCTTTTGCAATAGGAAAAAATTCTAAGAGAAATTGGTAGCTCTACCCTACTCTCTAAATCAATATAGAGCCATAGCCTAAAATTACTGAATTCCATTGGATTGATAGGTAATACTCCGGAATATATCAATGGCTGCCAACTTTTGCCTCAGAAATAGAGAACAGGCCAATGGGCTAGAAAAATGTTTCAAAAGGAGAAAAAAATATAATCAATCAACTAAGTAATTCCACCTTATGAGAGAACATGATGAGATATATTAAATCCAGTCTTTAGGCACCGTATTGCTAACTCTTAGAAGGTCAATATAACAAAGTAAATATAGTTTCTAGGGTTCTTTGTGTTTTTGGTTTTGTTTTGTTTTTGGTGTAGTTCAGTCTACAAAATAATTTGGAAGAAAAAATAAAAAGAGTTATATCTTATTTCTTCTGGTCATAGTTGGTTTGAAATTGTTCCGTGAGGTAGACAATATTGTGTCAGTAGAATCAGATCTGAGTGACTCAGTGGTTTTGTTCTACAAGAAGAATCTATTTGAATTTCCAGTCCAGTGTTTTTCTATGTGTATGAATTTGGTTAGAGATACTTAACATCTTCCAAGCATTAGTGGCCTAGCATGTGCGAATACCATGTGCAAATTTCTCTTTCAGTCTGGGAAGGTATTAGTTAAAATCATCTAGGAAATATGGTAGAGATTCGTTTCCTTGTCCAGCCCTTCTTCTAAATGGCAGCCATGCTTGAGCTGAGTAGCAAAGCAGAGGCAAAAGCAGAGAGCAAGCAGATGGCTTAATTGTCAAGTCCATCCTATCCATCATTGGGCCATGTGCTCTTTTGGCAGTCCAGGAAATGTTATTTCTAGGAACAGCAGGAGCTGCAGCTCAAGCCAGCAAATATACTTTTGTGGTAGCACCATTGGCCAGTAGCATTTAATGTCACAGCTAGAGATAACAAGATTTTATACCACAGACAGTATTCGGTGTTTAATATCACAGGGAATAGTATTAAGTATTTACTATCACATATAGTGATACAGATGCCTTTGCTTCCCACTCCGTCCTTAAGAAATGGGGCAGCACAAACACATCCTTATGTGCTTTTATTTTTTTTTTAATTTATTTTATATTTTATTTATTCATTTGACTGAGAGAGACCACAAGTAGGCAACAGACAGAGAGAGAGGGGGAAGCAGGCTCCCCGCTGAGCAGAGAGCCCGATGTGGGGCTTGATCCCAGGACCCTGGGATCACGACCTGAGCCGAAGGCAGAGGCTTAACCCACTGAGCCACCCAGGCACCCCCTTATGTGCTTTTAAAACCATTTTCAAAATGTAACGTATACTTATGGCTTTAACAAACATCATTATAAAAATTATACACATACTAAATTTCACTGGTGATTTCTATTTTTGACTTGAAAGCTTTTAGTAATGTCTATTTTTTCTGGGATGATAGAAACTCATAATAGAGAACTCTATTTTATCATAATCTGATAATAGTAAAATATTTATGGTACAGACCAGCTCACACAAAATGATAGATGATAATCATGTTGAAATGAAAGCTTCATTTTTGTCAATAATTAGATTTATAATGAGTAATAGCAAATCAAAATATTGAAGAGAGTTATATTATATCACTCAAAGAATCTATATTTCATATATTTTTGCAGTTGTACATGAAGAAAGAGAGAGAATATATTAAGGATACTACTTCTAAAGTTCAGCTTTGTGAAGTAGTTGTTACATAGTTGGGTTCAAAAAGTAAGGTTTGCGTTTGTAATTATTGCCTAGTGATATTCAAATATGATTAATAAAAGAATTAGTCAATATTTGGCAGGCAGGAAGAAAAGAAAATGTATTTAGTATTTAGTATACACTGGTTTACAAACTGTTATGTCTATTTACTTGGCAAACATCATTTGCTTTCCTTGATACCAAGAATTTCATATTTAGATGTTTACATAATCACCCCACAAAGAAGGGCCATTATAATTAAAAATACAACTAATGTATAGTAAATACCATAAAAAGGAAACTTTTAAAGTTTTCGCATTTTTTTACATTTTGAAAAATTCTCCCAATTCCTATTTCTGAAATAATAATTCATATCTACAATCTATTTAAATACAATTTAAATATTTCCATTTGTAAATTTCCTTATTTTTAAAAAAGTGGCACTTAAAAAAAGCTTTTGCAGATAGTCTCCTTTTGTTCCCTTAAAATAATGAAGTCTGTCCAAAAGCTGTGATCTTTTTAGGGAGGGAGAACAGGGAATTGATTAATTTAAGGTTCCGCCTGAACTTGGAAGTTGGTGGGGAGGCTTGAAAGAGATAGATTAGCAATTATTAACCGTGTATTAGGCATCTTTATGTAACTAAATCCATGATGCCTAAATTCTCCAGGTAATGAGGTCTAACTTGTCTAATCATGCTGAGCAGAACCAGGTCTTCTATTAATCCTTCCAGAAGCCATCCCTGAGGTAAGGATTCAGGTACAAGTGATTTGTTAAGGAAGATCCCCCAGGAGAGAGCGGGAGAAGCAGCCACACAATCCTGTGGTTTAAGTGGAATCCCAGACTCAGCCCCAGTCCTCAGGGAGCTCTGTGATGTAGAAACACCCCAGGACTGTCAAGACTTGAGGCAAAGGAGAGGAGCCTCTGTGTCTCACACTGATCAGTCATTGTTAGGGACTGTGGCTGGATGGAGGGAATACATTCCCCTATACTTCTGGCTCCTCATAAGTGTGGGCAAGAGTCCTCGGAGAAGAGCAAACACAGGTAGTCAGCTGCAAAGTGCACTGAAGCTGGGAGGTGTTTGCATAGAGAAGGTCCACCAGTCTGACTCAGGGAGCACCACCAGTGTCCGCCAGGGCTCCATCTTGCATGAGCATCTAGGTCAAGCTCCCCCTCAGTTATTTCTGAGGAATCCTAACAAAAGTCTGTCTCTTCCTGGCTATTGCTTGTTTCCTATCCCTTCACGGTACCTCCTGTGGTTATGTCAGTCTGCTCTCGCAACCAACCGTCTAGTGAAGGCTGCTCTGAGCTATAAGCCTTCTTCCCCAGTTAGCTCTGTCCCAAGGGTAGACACAATCCTTTCTCCTTAATCACAATGACACTCAATACGAGGCTGTGTGGTGAATTGATTGAAGCAAATCTTGAAGATAACAGATTTACAAAGCAGACAACGAAAGCCTAACTTCCTTTCTGGGCTTTCGCCCTGTTCTGTCTCCACGTCCTTGAGATCTACTTGCCCTTTACCCCCAAATAAAATAACAAACTTCCTCTGATGTGTCACATTTAACAAACACAATTTAAGGCACTGTAAGAAGTTTTGTTTTAAAGCTATAATTATCTTTTCAGAGGAAAAAAAAAAGATAATAACATCATTTACTAAACAGAATTCTTGGGGTCTAGTCTCAAGTATATTCGTGAATATCATTCCCTATATTCCTTTTTAAAGGAATAGTGCTAGAGCCTTGCCTTACTTCTGTACAACTAAATATTCACGTGAAAAGCTTGTCTAAGACATGTTAGCTTAGACCTTAGAATGCAGAAACTGTTGTTTTTTAAAAATCAGCTCTGGGGGCACCTGGTTGGCTCAGTCAGGAGAGTATGAGACTTTTGATTTTGGGGTTGTAAGTTTGAGCCCCATGTTGGGTGTAGAGAATACAAAAAAAAAATCTTTAAAAAAAATCAGCTTTGTTTTCTCCCTGCCTTATCTATACATTGCATCTAGTTTACATGTCATTGTAAGCTATTTTATAGAAGAGGAAGTTAAGCCTTAAGACTCAATAATTTTTCGAGGTCACATAATTATTGCATGGCAGAACTCCTCTCCCACCACGCATCACTCATCTCGAAATACATCCTTTTTATACTATTCCATTCTTCTATTTAAAAAAAAGCTTCTATAGTGCCAAATTTCGTCTTATGTTTGAATACCATCTTTGGGGGGCTTTAGAGATCCTTTGACACATCGTGTGGCCTCTCAGGATATTTTGAAGAATTCTTCTCAGATTGAAGAATATCCCTCTTTATGAATCTTGCCTTTCTAAGACGGGAACTAGACCTGGCTTTTTTAGTCTTCCTAAGAGCTCAGGCACAAGAATACAATCCAGGATCCAGAAACTCAAATGAGAGACTTTGCTACAGAGGAGTGATGTAAAGAAGCAAGCAAGTCCTCACAGAAGCCACCTTTGAGAGAGTGTGGTGTCTTAAAGGTGGCTGGCTTTTATAGCTGGCACGGGTGAAGATTCTGGCCTTCATTTCCGAGCATCAATTTTGTAAGCAATAGACTCATTTCCAGATTATTAATCTGGGGATAAAATTCATGCTTAACTTCTGTGTGTGTTTAAGAGAATTAAATGAGATAATGCATTTAAAAATGCTAAAAAGTATGCACAGCGCAGAATAAGTTTTCAGTATGTTAGCTTTCATTGAGATGATGATGATGATGATGATCTCATTAAATCTTTCTTAAATCCTTCCGTGGTTCCCCAGATTTTTTAAGATGTAGATCAAACTCCATAGTTTATGCCACAAAGGCCTGCATTAACAGGGTTTTGTCTTCTTTCTTTGAAACCCTTCTCTCCTTCCTCTACATATAGAGATTTTCATGACTTACATCTACCTGCTTCCAGTTTCTGAATATAGAATATTTTTAAAAGTCTCAGTGCCTTCTTGCATAGTGTTCTTTTCCCAGAACTGCCCTATTCTGGCTATGAAACTTACTGTCTTTCAAACAGAGCATTTCCGGGAAGCTTTTGCTTACCCAATTTGAATTAATGCTTCTGCTGCTCTCATAGTGTGATATCTATTTCTCCATCTCAGCATTTAATACAATATAAAGCCCTTTGGACTTATAGATTTGTCTCACCACTACTCTCTCTGAGAGTATGGAATATGTCTTACTTGCATAGTTCTCCATATTTAATCTCAGAGAACATTATTAAATCAAAACAATTTAATCATAGACTGAGTAGAATAAATACAGAGACCCTGAATCAAAATAGTTACATTGGTGAAGGCAACATCCACTTCCTCTCAAAAGTATATAATCACCCATCATTTATTATTAAACATATGCAAATTTCCCTTTTTTATGCACAATAGTTGATTTCATCAACCTATCTCTACAAAACCACTGCTCTCTGCCTCCCTTGTCCATGAGTTTTCTATACTCGCTGGGTCTACTTTATCTTCAATTACTCTTAAGCCTATTCCAATCTGGATTCACCACCATCTCTCCATCACACCACCAGGCGATCATCACCCAGGTCACCAATAATCTCCAGGTCAGTAAATCTAATGAACTTTATTCTTTTCCTAATTTGCTAGACTTGTTACCTACACTGAATAATGTTGAAGCATTCCCTTCCCTTTGTATCTATGTCCCAACACTCTCTTGGTATTCCTCTCACCAGTATGTACCCTACTTTCCCAGTTCAGCTTCTTCCACTGCCTTTAAAACTTTGAATTCTCTATGACATGATCTGAGGCCTGCGTCTCTTCTTGTTCGTTATCCAAAGAAATCTCTTCTAAGACTATGCCTTTAATATGCTCTAGATACATTGACACCCAGAGCCTAGAAGAGTGACACTCAGTACGCAGTGAATTTTTTGTTCATTGTATGACTCAGTAAATGAGCAAACATCAGAAAGGTAGAATACTTACTTTGTGGTGTATTGAGCCTTGGGATGAGCAGGAAAGAGCCCAGTAATGCTTTGGACAGTATTGGAGGACCACTGTAATTGCCTATATGACATTAGACTTGGTGGTCTCTGAAAAATGTTTATCAGTGCGGGGTATGTTATTTAATGACTATGCCATCAGGAAGCTCTGCTCACAGCGGGAAGCCCAGGCTCCGTTTGTAATCTATAAATCTGAGCTGAATTGGCCATACATACCTATACAACAGAAGCCCTGAGTTCAATTTCAAGTCTGTGGTGCAGAAAAGAAACAATGGGAAAGATTTTCTATTGTTAGTAGAAGGTTGGATTTTCCCCAGAGAAGCAGTAGGATTTGTGGAACACAGAGATTCTTAGAGGAATGTGGCATTTTGTGTAAGATAGGCGATGTGCAAACCTGAGAAGGAAGGATCAAGAGTAAAACAAATAAGGACACCTTCTTATAATGTCTCTGTTTAACATGTGGACACCATGGTATCTTTTGTGTTAGATATCTCACACTTCAACTTTGAGGGCAGTGAATTGTCCTAAATGAGAATGTACACCTCAGGGGGCCTCACTGGCAAAATACCATAAAGTCCATACTCCACACTATAGTGTTTATATATGTAAGGACTATATAAATATTGTATGTACTTAAGTGCAATATAAAATAATGTAAGAAAATGGACACATGCAAAAAAAATCTTTTGATTTCCCTAGAAATTATCAGAATCTACTATTTGTTGAGGAAATAGAAGAGAGTATAGAAATATTGATGTTATATTACCCTAACGTTTAGAACATGTCTAAGACCTAGAACATGGCTTAAGCCTGGTATATACTTGACAAACAAGACAGATAAAGTGTAGAATACGATGGACTATTACTCCCTACACAAAGAAATAAAGTTCTGACACATGTTAGAGCATGAATTAACCCTGAATACCTCTTGCTCCTTGAAACAAGCCAGATGCAAAAGGACAAATCTTGTACAACTTCAGCTTTTGCTTGAACAAATGAATGCAGTTAGTTTTTAGTTTTTAAAGTCAGTATTCTTTCTGTGAATTCTAACAGAGAAGGAAGTCCCCACTAGTATTACTCAGTTCTCAGGGCCTGGCAATCTGGTGAGTGCTTAATTATGTTTACTGGGTGAATGATTGTTTACTGGAAGAAAAAATAAATAAATTTAAAAATAGCCATTAGATCCTAAATATTAAAGTGCATCATGGTGGTACAAAAAAATTATACCACATTAAATAGGTGAAACATATTCTTTGAGAAGCACACTTACTATTTTTTTTTCTATTGCTAGATAAGTAGGATTATGATAAAATAAAACATCTCAGAACTTCATACATATTGCGCTAAAGTTACACAGTTAAGACTAGGATAAATTTTTAAATACTGGAAAACAGGCGATACCGCATTGTTAATGTGAAAGTAGGAGAGAAAAGGAATTGTTTCTTCTTGAAAAGGTTCATTTTATTATAGGTGGTGCCTTAGCCCAGGGACCCATGTAACAGTAATTTAAAGCTATTGTATTTGGTCTTGTACTCTTAAAGATTTTACAAATAAAGCCTTTGCCAGTCTCTATCCCTTTTTTTGAAGATTTATTTATTTATTTGAGAGACACTGAGCGAGCAGAGAGAGGGACAAAAGGAGAAGGAGACAAGTAGATTTCCCACTGAGTGGGGACCCTGACTCAGGGCTCAATCCCAGTACCTGACCCAAAATCAAGAGTTGGATGTTTAACAGACTGAGCAACCCAGGCCCCCACCAGTCTCTTAAACAATGGAAGAGATAATACATTTAGAAAGTAAAGACTTAGTGATGTCATCTATGGATACTAGGTGAACAGTGTATCTCATTCCTGAACAGTATCTTCCTTGAATCATCAATTAGACTTAATATTCTAGATAAGAAGTCTAGAAAAATAATTATTGCCCAGTTGTTGAAAGTTGCTAGCGTAATGGAATTAACACAAACAAATCTCACAGGAGACTCATGTATAAATAACAATATCAATGAATAGTTTAACATTATGTCACTACATGGACTTGCCCAATATTAGAGAATTTAGAAATCTTGAATTTGTAACCAAGGAGTTACTTGGTCTATATGAAATCACAACAGAGAAAGTGGAACTTTCAGGGATGTCCTTTTTCTCTCTAGAATGAATTACCCACTGCTATAACAAAGCATATAGCTCCAGTGATTATAAAGTTCTTGTCCACCAGGTGAGGCAGGAAGGAGTAGAAAGATTATGATGTGTATACTATCAGCTTTTGTAGAGGACTGTAAAGGAATGAGCTTCAATGACATGCATTGGTTATATCCGTGTAATTGATTAAGTAGTCCATACTTTAATTGGCTTAAGTTCTGACCCCGAAATTTGGGAAACATCACACTAAGCAGAGTTCACGGAGGTGTATTTTATCTAAAAAACAAAAACAAAAACAAAAAATAAACCTCAGGGAGAATAAAATATGGTTTTATTCTCATTGCTCTAACATGAAGACTCTTTTTTAGACTTATGTCCCTTTTGGCTCTATCATGGTTATATCTGTTCTCCCTAACTAATGCCAATGACTCTTCTCTACAGAGATAACTTACTTGGGAATTTTGTTCCTGATTGGTTCCATTAAGTTGATCCATACAAATAGTACAGGGGTTCTCTAACTTTGGTGAATATAAAAATCAACTAGAAGATGTAGTAAAATTTCAGATTCCTGGAGGAAACTTCAGAGTTTCTCATGCTAAAGGTCAGGAAACTGAACTTTTAACAAGCACTTCAAACAATTTTAGGTGAGCAGTCCAAGAACCAGGATTTGCATTTGCATTAGCATTTCAATATTACTTCTGCTAATAGCAGCTCTTGTTTCCTCTGTTTCCCAAGGAGAATCCTTTCTGAATTGCCTCTGAAATAAACTTACTTTTTTCTCTCTCTGGGGAAATATTTCTACTCAGATATTCCAGGAAGAAAGACAGGTTTTTTTCCAAGTCAATAACCAAGATACAGTCTTATGATTTCTTTATAGGTAGAGTTGACCTATTCATACATCAGTGACTGAAGATTGACAATCAAATAACCCAGTTTCTTCCTAAGGTGCCATGGCTATTTGGGGCCCATTAAGCAAAGCTTGAAACAGAAATCCCTCTACAATAACATGGGTTGTTATGTAAGTGTATACATTAACATATATATGTATATATATGTGTATACATATATATGTGTGTGTGTGTGTGTGTGTGTGTGTAGTTTAGAATTTAAGATTTTTCTTCAGAATTTCTGAAGAATTTAGAATGTTCCCTAAATATGAGTTGTCAAAAAACAGAAAATAGAATTAGGAGAAGCAGAAGGCTTCTTTGTTCTCTTCTGTTGTGTATCATAGAAAGGAAAAGTTAATTGTGTAGTTCAGTGAGGGTGAAGCATGGTGGGAGTGCATAAGGGATCAAAATCCCATCAACCTGGTGAACCTATTTGTTCTTTTCCTATGTTTAGATGTGGCAGTGGTGAATGCTATTTCAGCACAATACAATGCCTGTAGCTGGCACTGGGACCATGTTTTGTAATGAGCTAGGTATAACCATCTACTTTCATACCTTGGCTACTGTTCTATTTAACATAGACCTTGAAAAAAAGCACATTTAGTTAATAAATATTTTAGCATTTTTCAGAAATGTGGTTTTAGAAAGCTGTGCTCAGGAAAGTCTAATTTAGACTGTACATTAGGTATTTAATGTGATTTCAATAATCTATAGTGTTTTATGTTATAATATCTGCTTCTTAACACAGAAAGCTCCCTTCTTCTTTTCTTGCTTTTTAGATTTTAGCCTTTAATTTAAATTGTTACTTTAACCTACTCCATCTGCTTACTTATAGCGATTATTTTTATGATATACTTGGAAGCAATTGCATATCCAAATGCTAATTAAGCATACATATATATTTACGTATATATTTATGAATACATATATTAATTGAGGTAAATTGGTATATAACATTATATTACTTTCAAGGGCATCTCATAATGATTTGATCGTTGTATATACTGCAAAGGGATCACCACAAAATATCTTGTTCCCACTCATCACCATACAATTGACTCCCTTCTGCGATATTACTAACCACAATTCCCTTTCTTTCTGGTAACTACCAATCTTCTTGAAATTTGTTTTGATTGTTTTGTTTTTTATATCTCATATAAAAGTGAAATTATGCATTTCTTTTATTGTATCACTTATTTCACTTAACATAATGTCCTCAAGTTCCATTCATGTTGTCACAAGAGGCAAGATTTCATTCATTTTTATGACTGAGTAGTATTCTGGGGTGTGTGTGTGTGTGTGTGTGTGTGTGTGAGAGAGAGAGA
Organism: Martes martes; assembly: GCF_963455335.1. Lineage (NCBI taxonomy): Eukaryota > Metazoa > Chordata > Mammalia > Carnivora > Mustelidae > Martes > Martes martes. Next base: position 42,529,180 of record NC_137901.1, on the reverse strand, counting down.
GTATAATCACATCTCCTTTATCCATTTGTCTATCAATGCACACTTAGGTTGTTTTCATATCTTAGCTACTGTAAATAATGCTGCTATAAACATAGGGGTGCATATATCTTTGCAAATTTGTGTATTCTTTTTTTTTGGAAAAATATTCTGAAGTATAATAGATGGTTCATATGGTAGTTCCATTTTAATTTTTTGAGGAACCACTATATTGATTTTCATAGTGGCTGTGCCAGTTTACATTCCCAACAGTGTATGAAGGATCTCTTTTCTACAAATCCTCATGAACACTTGTTATTTCTTACTTCTTCAATACTAGCTATTCTAACAGCTGTAAGGTGATATCTCATTGTGGCTGCGATTTGCATACCCACCATGATCACAGAAGTTGAACATCTTTTCATGTACCTATTGACCATCTATATATCATCTTTGGAAAAATATCTATTCAGGTTTTCCATCCATTTCTAAATTGGATTGCATGTTTTTCACTGTTAAATTGTTTGAAGTTATTTATATTTTTGGATATTCACCTTTTATAAGATAAATGGTTTGAAATTTTTTCTCCCATTCAGTAGGTTGCCTTCCCATTTTGTTGATTATTTTCTTTGCTGTGCAGAAGCTTCTTGATTCGATGCAGTCTCATTTGTTCTTCTTTTTTTCTTTTTTTTGCCATCGTTTTTGGTGTCAAATCCAAAAATTATCACCCAGACTGATGTTAAGGAACTTACTGCCTATGTTTTCTCCGAAGAGTTTTATGCTTTCAGGTCTTACATTCAAATCCAGTCAATTTGAGTCAATTTCTTGTGTGTCGTATAAGCTAGTGGTTGAGTTTCATTCTTTTGCATGTGTCTTTCCGGTTTTCCCAACACCATTTATTGATGAGACCATCTTTTCTTTATTGTGTATTCTTGGCCCAGTGTAAGCATGGGTTTATTTCTGTGGTTTCTCTTCTGTTCTATTGATCTGTGTGTCTGATTTTATGCCAATACCACACTGTTTTGTTTACTACAGTTTTGTAATAAAGTATGAATTTAAGGAACATGAAACCTCCTGTTTTATTCTTCTTTCTTAAGATTACTTTGGTTATTTGGTATCTTTTGTGTTTCCATACAAATTTTAGAAGTATATGTTCTAATTCTGTAAGAAATATCATTGAAATTTTGATAGGGATCGCATTGAATCTGTCAGTTGCTTGGGTAATACAAACATTTTAATAATATTCCTTCATCCAGTTCATGAGCATGGGATATCTTTTCATTTATGTGTGTCTTCTTGAATTTCTTTCAGCACTATAATCTGTCTTGGAGAATGTTCCATGTGCACTTGAGAAGAATGTGTATTCTATTATTTTTGGATGCAATGTTCTATATATATCTATTAAGTGCTTATGAGTTAATGTATCATTTAAAGCTGCTCTGTTTGGATGAATCTCATTGCTCTGTCTTCCAGGTCACTGTTCTATTCTTCTGCTTCATCTAGTCTCCTGTTGAAGCCCTCTATTGTATTTTTCAGTTCAGTTTCCTGTGACTTTTGTTTGATACTTTATTGGATTTTTCATCTTTTTCTTGAAGTTCTGTGTTCATCCATTCTTCTGAGATTGGTGAGCATCTTCATGACCATTACTTTGAGCTCCTTATCAGATAAATTGAGGCTTTTTCTTGGGGTTTCACCTTGTTCTTTCATTTGGAACATAGTCCTTTGTTTCCTTATTTTGCATGACTCTCTCTTTTTATGTATTAGGCAAAACAACTACCTTTCCTCAGTCTTGAAGGAATGGCTTTGTGTAGGCAATGAAACTTCTCATTCATCCTTGTTGTAGCTCTTGGATATCTCTCAAATTTTTGTGATTGTCTGAGCTGTCTGATTTATTCTTGATAGTTCCCAGTTGTTGAAGGTGTGCCAAGCCCTTGTCAGTGTTCCAAAGGAAGAGATCTCAGTCCCCATCTAGTTGTAGGCTTATTGGAAGCCAGTATGTCAGGCAGCAGCTTTTAAAGTATGCAAATATGTATAGTCCCATGAGACTACGTTGTAACCTCTGCTGGTCTTCAGACCAGGTGTATCTCCTTGGTGTCAGTGCAAAAATTGGGGCTCCAAGCAAGTGTATAAGCTCTGTTCTGAGAGTCACACATGAAATCCATAGAGGCCAAGGGAGAGTGCAACCATGGCATCCGTGGGCCTGAGACCACCTTAGCAGCCCCTAGATGTGTGGTAAATCTGATTCTTTCCCCTCAGTCTGAAGCTCCAGGAAAGGTAAATAGACCTTTTTCACAGGAAGACTGGGAATGTGTTTCAGTTGGTTGTCTGTGTTGTGCCCCGGGGGGTGGGGCAGGGGGAGCTTGCCAAGAACTGTTTTTCTGATTCTTTCAGTCCTATGGTGTCTAGAAACATAACCTTCTCCCACCCAACCACCCCTCCTCCCCGCTCCAGCCACCAGATTCAGGTGATCAAAAGGTGTCCTCTGTGTGGATTGGATAAATTGCCTGGCTTCAGCAAGCCTACTGATGTTAGCAAGGTGCAGTGAAAAGACAAAAAATGTGCTAACCAGTGCCTTTGTCCCCGGAGGAACCCAACCAATCTCTGCACCCCGGTAGATGCTTTGTGATTAGCTAATAAATCTTCATGTATGGTCCAGGTGTTTTTCAAACTGTTGCTTTTGCACTAGTTCCCGGGGTGAATGAATCTGTGTATGAGCCTGTCAAGAGTGGACTTTACATTCCCCACAGACCGTTGGGTCTCCAGGATTTAAGTCCCACTGTTTTTCAAAGCTTGGTGTTTTAAGGGATCATCCCTCCACTGTGGGTTCCAAGGGCTGTGGACATAAATGCCTCGGTCCTCAGGGATAGGCTCTATATTTGTGATACCCATCTTGATTGTGGGTCACTATGACAGGAACGAGGTTTTTGGCAAAACTGTGTCTCTGGTTTTCCTAACCTTCTTAATGTGGTCCTTCTATCTTTTGCTCTGCAGGACCTGTTCAGCTAATCTTCAGGTTTTTCTCAGAGGGAATTTATATGTATGTAGCTGTAGATTTGATGTATGTGTGGGAGGAGGTGATTCAGGATCTTCTTATGTTGCCCTTTTGAACCTCCCTCTTATCGCTCAGTGAGACTCATATTTATCTCTGTATTTTGTGGCTTAAAATTCCATCTGATAACAAAGGAACACAGTGTAGGAATGCATACTGAACATTCACATACATGTGTATTTTTTTCCAGGGGGCACATAACATTTTAAAGAGGGAATAATGTTAGAAAGGGTACCAAAAAAAACCCCCCAAAACCTACAACATTTTTGTGCATTTTGGAAAATCAAACAATAGCATAAAAGATATAAACAGAAGAATACAACTAATTTTTTTTCTAGAAAAGTTTTTTTTTCCTCCAAAAAACTTCTTCCTTCTTTTATCTTCTAGTTTAACAGTTTTATGGAGCACTGCAGTTTGTTTCTGCTCATTGGTTTGGAGCTGACAGCAATATTTTGAACTCTTTCATCAGTGTGCTTTGCACCGTTTTTCTTTTTCATATATTCATCATCATAATTTCGAAGTCTGGATATTGAAACACTTTTAGGACATAACTGAACAAGTCTCTTAAAATTTCCCTGAAGGCAATGTTGTTCTGATGTGGCCGGTGGTGACCCTGGACTCATTGATAGGATGGTATCTGTACTGGGCAGTAAACGATGACTTTAATCAAGATTCTAAATGTTGTTCAGATTAAATTGCTTTCCAGGGTTCTCTGATTTTATAGAGTCAGAGCGGGTGTATCTGTTTCTCTTTTGTAGTTTCATTCCCCTAGATGCTGATTTCTCTTAACTCTCAAAGCTGCAAAAGAAGCGAAGACAAAAATCTTGCTCTTTACCTAATGATCACTTTTTGTTTTGCAATCTGAAGCACATCAATGTGGGTAACAGGAGAAAGGAAAGAAATGTGCTCTAGTTTTTCCTTTTCATTATCATTTCCTTTGAACATAAAGGAGGAATATCCCCCAAAAGGCAAATTTTTTCTTAGCCATGTGATAACTTATCTAAACAAAGACATGTTGGTGGCTTGAATGCTGTCACCTTAAAAGGCAGCGCTCTCATTTCCCTCGTGCTGCAGTTGCCCTGGAGAGCTTTGATCCAAAATTTTAGAATTATTTTCAGAATCACAGGCAGATGTGTATGCTTTCTTTTTATTTTCTCTTCCATTATTTCCTTCCTCCTTCCCACCATCCTTTCTTTCCCTTCTTTTGGATTTCTACCATCTCTTTGGTCCTTTCATTCTGATTTCTTCCTGGTCAAGGCACCTGGAGGTAAAACTCAAAAGTACGGGAAGTACAAAAGTACGGGAGCTTCCGTAAGGCTAAGACTCCCTTGAGTTTTTAACTTTTAGACTCCTTCATCCTGAACCTCCAGGAATTCAGCAGTTACAGTTTGTGTTCCTTCCCTGGTATTGGTTCCAGTGGAGGTTTTTGCCCTGGTAATTTGTGAATCTCTGTATCACCTCTTTGTCCAGTTTTGGCCGGGGCGGGGGTGGTGGGGGGCAGCAGCTTGCTGCCCCATGACCTTAATTCTTTGACAAATCTGATGAAAGTAGTTGATTTTTAGTTCAGCCTTTTTTCTTGTAAAGATGGGAGTGACTACTTCCCATTTCCTTATAAGCTGGACCAGAAACTAGCAGTCTCTGGTGTATACTTTTAATGCATAAGAAGTTGCAGGACTCTTTTATTTATTTATTTATTTTTTTAAAGGTTTGATTTATTTATTTGACAGAGAGAGATATCACAAGTAGGCAGAGAGGCAGGCAGAGAGAGGGGGAAGCAGGCTCCCTGCTGAGCAGAAAGTGGGATGCAGTGTTCAATCCCCAGCCCCTGAGATCATGACCTCAGCCAAAGGCAGAGGCTTAACCCACTGAGTCACCCAGGTGCCCCGTTAGACTTCTTTAAAAGGAGTCTTCTACATGTTATGCTTCCTATCATTTTTAGCTATCATTATTGCTATATTTAATATGCCATATCTTATTGATGACCCCCAGTGGGCTGTGTTTCTTCATATCTCAACAGTCTTGAAATCATGATGTGGTGTCTTACAGTTGGTTTGCATATGATGCCTGCCATTTCTGACTTTGATTCAACTAAAGGAGAAGTCCAGCTGCTGTTAGGGTAAGACCTTGGTAATTACCCTCTCCACCACAAACCCCACAGTCCCTTTGTGCCAACTCCCTTCTGTCAAATGCAAGCATTAACATCCGTGGACTTACTTTTACACCAAGAACACCGAATGGCCACGTAGACTTCTCTGGGCCGCTATGCAGTTCTGGTATCTATTGGCTGTCACAGCACATCCATCCAGAACTCTCTTTCTCTGTATATCTTTCTGTCTCTTTCAGTTTCTCAAGTTAGGAGAGGGAACCCTTCTGGAGCCAGAAAATCTTTGAAAGAGCTTTTCTAATAAGTGAAAAAAAATCAATTAATAAGAAAGCACTTTGCCATAACTTAATTGGCAGCATTACTTCTTTCTTCCTGGTAGCTTAAATGGCCTTGTACAATTGATAGTAACTTATATCTGATCAAATGAGTCAGCGATTTGCAGCAGCCACCTTCTTCTCAGGGCTCATGAAGATAGTAACTTATATCTGATCAAATGAGTCAGCGATTTGCAGCAGCCACCTTCTTCTCAGGGCTCATGCCAACTCCATTCCCAGTGGCACCAAGTTGGTGGCTTGAAATTAGCTATGATGGGATTTTTAACACCACACAAGTGAGTAAAAATTAAAAATCAGCACCTCCTCCTCAAGTTGTTAGATATTTCCTAGAAGACCACTGACTTTATTTCTGAGTTACAATTTTACTCTGGAAAAGCATTGTCGCTTTGTGATTGACTTCAGAAAATACGAACTTGTAAAATTCAAACATAGTTTAGAAGTTTACATACCTTACCATATATGGGCATGAACCAGTCACTAATGAAGTTAAAGGAGATTACTACACTTTTAAAAAATATTATTTAAGTTGATAACAACATCAATAAAATGCTACTTATTCTATTTATCTTTGTTTGTTGAACATTAAGCTTAAATGTTTTTAAGGAATGTTTTTCAATAATAAAATATAGTTGATTTTATCATTGGTATAAAAAATGACCTATAATAATTTCTTTGGGCCTTTCAAATTTATAGCAATTGACCATTCTTAGACTTTTAGCTAGTATTTAAAGATTTTTATTTAAGAAACTTTGTAAAGTTGAAAAACTCTTTTCAAAGAGCAACAATTTTTTTAAGCAAATATTTTTTTTCTCTTGGACTATTATTAAACCATGACCTTAAAGGGACCAGTTTCTTTTTCTTCTGAGATTTAGCAATGAGGAAGCAATCCTCTGTTTATGGTACAAAAGAAACAATGTCCTCTGGAGAACAGCAGGTGAGAGATTGTCACTTTCTGTAGGGTCCAGTACAAATGAGTTATCAAGATGGGAGTTTTTATTCTGGTAGGTATACCTTCAACTGAAAGAACAATTAGAAATTATTTCAAATTATACCTAAATTTCAAATTATACCTAATCACTCCTTAAGTCTACATATTGCTTTAAAATTTTTGTCTGGTTCAAGTATACATCCTCGGAAAAGTTATCACTCATTTCCTTTTCACATCTTGAAGGTTTTCATTGTTCATCTATTTTAATTACTCATTGATTTTATCTAATATATCTCCAGTGCTTAGGACAATGGCTTATACATAGTAGGAGTTCAAAAAAATTTTTAAATGTATGAATATACGTATGAGTATCTATTTATAGTCTATCTTAATAAATTGATGACAGCACTCAGATGTAGGGTTACCACAGGAGCATATCCAGAAATTAAGGACACTTAATCAGGACTAAGCAAACCTCTGTTCCTGCTCAAGTTCAGCTTTAACTTGGCTCTTTCACGATGGGTCTTTTCCAATCCTATTTCTTGCATCCTTTCCTTCTTCCCTTTGCTATTTTACTCACTAGCTTCTCAAATTACTTTTTTCTTCATGCCACTTCTTTTCATAGGAATTGCTGAATAACACAGGCACGTGAAATATTGACCCCAATTCGTTTCCTTCCTTCGAACTGAAATGTATTACTGCATTACAAGTAACAGAAATGATTGGTGAATAGAAACTGTTGTGTGGTTACATTTCTGTGCATTCACAGGTAAATACAGCACATAGTACTAGAAAGCAGAGAAATATATTGAAGAATTTCATCCACTGCCATTACCACTTGAGTGGAAAACTATTTCTGAAATGTCTAAAATGCTACTCTGACTGTATCACTGATAAATAAATAATAAGTAAATCCTTCTTTACTCTGAATGGTTTATAAATCAATATTTTGAGTATCAGGAATCAATATACAGTATCTCATAATTTACACATGGATGATTATTGAAATAAGTAGTAAACATTAACTTTGTTATATTTTTAGGGTATAAATTCTTAACCTGTTGACATAAATGATACTTGTCGAAAGATTTCATTCTGTTTTACTTACTTTGTTAATGCAAGTTTATTTATTCTTTATATTTTAAATAAAGACCCATTGTCATCCATGTGGTATATATTAGGAAAAATTATCTCCAAATGAGTAAGATAAAACATTTAACTATGTTGAATGCACAATGTAATTAAGTATACCAACACAAAATAGTTTAGAAAAAAATACTGAATGTTTTAAAAAGAGAAATGCATTTACATATATAATATATACCATTTGATAACAAATTTATTTGTAAGTATTCTTGTCTCTACAGAAGATAGTTACTATATAGAGAGTTTTATTCATTTGAAAGGCAAGTAAAGCTAGCATTTAAATGTATTTAATCATATGTTAACACACATATCAAACTTAAATCTCAAAGTCCATGTAGCTTTCCACTGTGGGATGACAGAATGGACATAGTGAACAGGGAGAAGATATCCCCTCTCTATCCTGCTTTTTTGTCTGGGGGAACTCTGATCAGAGCTCCTAGACTAATCAGGAAATTCCACACTTGAGCAGGCACTGTAAGGTGGATTTTAATGTGAGAATTGAACCCATTTATTTCGTACCTTGATTCTATTTAAATTAGATTGACCCAGGAGAGAAAGATGTAATTTGATTAGGTTGTAATTATTTTTTTTAATATTCATTCTAAAATTATGTAGCAATTACTTGTGGAAAATATAAAGTGTTTACATCTGTTAGTTCTCTGGAGATTGAGCCTGAAGTTATTCTCCAGGGAAGAGTCACCATGAAGCTTTGAAGGATTCCCCCACCCTTTAAATTTCTAACCCTTCATTCAGAAAGTCTTGCAAGACAGATTTGTGAAATAATTTTTAAGGCTGTGAAATGATTAGCAGAAATATAAAAAAATGACCAAAATTTAACAGTTAATCTACTGCAATCAAGGTCATGGTGTCCATTGTGAACATGTTTTTTGAGGGGTGGGATGCTGGAGTGCTGACACTCATCTCTTGATTAAATAAATAGAAAAAACTAGAAAAATTATCATAACTCAATGATGTTTGTTTACTCAAAAGTGCAATACAACACACCGATTTATTTGCAAAGTCATTCTCATATAATTAGATGATTTTGCTTATATTCAAAATTCATAAACTCCTAGGGAGCTTTAAGACATTAAAACATTGCTAACCTGAATGTAAATTCTTCCCCCTTCACAGACAGTTCTTCCCAAGGAATTTGAGGGAGAAGGTCACATTTGCCCAATAAGGCTGATTTTACTTTCATGGATGTAAAAACCTATCTCAAAAAGCTCTTGAGATATAATTTAGAAGTTTTTAGGAAGCAGCGGAAAACACTTACCAGTAATGTTGAAGGACCCATCTTTTCTTTTAACCACCTGAAATCAGCAGCCCTGTTATAAAAAGGAACAGACACTTGGGTGATTATGGTCAGGGCACCAGCAAAAACAAAGCAATTTTAAAAATCTTGCCCCAAATATAAATTCTAAAGATTAAAAGTAATCAGAGAGGGGTAACTGGATCCAACATTCTGAACTGACTATAAAATTAGTAGAAATAAATGTGTCTTAAGATTTGAATGTTGCTTACACGCAAATGCAGTAAGGAATTTAATCTGATGTATCTGTCCCTAGAGAAAGCAATCTTTCCATTCCTCAATAGCCTCCAAGTAATCCTATCACTGAAACACTGGTTTCAGGTTTCTGAAGTTGTTTTGTTTAGTTATTTCAGAAATACACGGACTCTATGAAGCTTAAGTAATTATTAATATGAAGACACTGAGCCAAATCAAATCCGATTAATTAGATCTAGAATACAATACATATAACAACCAAAAAGATTCCTACTGTCTGAGCTAATATTAGGCCACTAATTTAAGTAAACCTAGGATAGAGAAAAAAATAAATGTACTAGAAACATCTGTTACTTTAATGAATATCAAGCAAAATATTATAAGGTAGACAGAATAGTTAAAAAGCATACACTTGGGATGAGGAAAATCATATTTGAAATTCTAACCACATCCCCCACTCGCAGTGTGGTTTTTGAAATGCTTCTTATTTTTTCAAATGTTCACTTTTTTCATCTGTAAAATAGGATACTAAAACAATGACAAACATTCAGTTTATTGAACTTTATAGCAATGACTTTGCTTATAATTTCCTCAGAAAAAGTAGCTCTTATAGAATTTTTAAGATGGAACATTTCAAAGAATTAAAGTACCAGTTGCAATTTTACAAAGATTTTTATCATCCATTTAATTCTATAAGCCAGCAAATAACTCACATTCTTTTTTTTTTAATTTTTTATTTTAATAAACATATAATGTATTTTTATCCCCAGGGGTACAGGTCTGTGAATCGTCAGGTTTACACATTTCACAGCACTCATTCACATTCTTTTTTTAAAAAAAGATTTTATTTATTTATTTGAAAGAGAAAGACTGAGTGAGAGAGCCCAAGCAGGGGGATGGTCCAGAGGGAGAGGGAAAAGCAGGCTCTCTGCTGAGCAGGAAGCCCTAGGTGGGGCTGGATCCCAGGACAGCAGGATCAGGACCCAAGACCAAGGCAGATGCTTAACCGACTGAGTCACCCAGGTGCCCCAATAACTCGTTACATTCTTATTTGAGGGGTAAAATAATGGTTAGTTTTATATCTTTTGGATAAATCTTCCCTTAGAATTGTTGAATATATACATAGGGGTGTGTGTGTGTGTGTGTGTGTGCACACGCGCGCGCGCGCAAACATGCACACGTACACATACATTTGTTTCATAATGTAATTGTTCTTACAGTAACCTCAAGAAATGACATATAACAGCTGTATAATTTTATAATGTTGTTTGATACATTAAGAAATTATTCCTAACGAGAGAGTATGTCTATAACATATCTGCTTCTGGATCAAGTCACAAAGACTCCTGTAAACATAAATATTCACTTTTCCTTTTGATTTTAGTTTAGTTTTTTTTTTTTCCCTCTATTTTCCTTGACTCTTTTTTGTTTCCATGAGGAAAATGACCGCATTTTTCATCATCATGTTCACATCCCCATCTGACAGAACTTATTGCTACATCTACGTGTTAATGCACCGATTTTTAAAGGGGATCTGTGTCTTTCCAATAGATACTACTGTTTTTCCCACTTGATTTTGCTGGGTTTGCTGCTTACTTTCACTACAAACTTACTGCATCTGGCTTACAGGTATATTTTGCTTGGTAAGGAAGTTGGTGTGTGTCTCTGTGTTCCTGTTTGCAAATGTGAATGTAGGAATAAACAAATATATATGTCTGCAGGCTGTTTTTGGTTGGGGCATGTGTTCTCTGGTTCAACACAGGCCCTGCTGTTCTCTACTACCTTCCTGTGAGGTGCTTCACACTCCGTCTTCCAGAAGAGGGGTGTTGGCTGCATCGTTCGAGGTCTCCAGACTGATCGAATCATTTACTGAATCACTGCTGTTGCCGAGGTGGGACACGATTGTTTTCGTGTTCTCCAGCAATTTTTCTGCCTGTTTTTGCTGCTGCACTTACTGCTTAAATATATGGCTGCTATTCATTGTTGAAACAATGCAGACTCACTTCACGGACTAACAGAAATCTTGGATTCTATGTAACAGATAACTAAGTCTATGTAAAATATTCAAAAAACGTTTATTCTTATGACATTGTGTTTGTCAGCACAGGAGTTAACTTTTGCTTTTAAAGTACTTTTAAAGGAGAAGTTATGGCATTTCTAAATGTGTATGTGTGTCTAATATCAAAATGAAGAGCTAAACTTCACCAGTTTTGAACTCACAATTTTACCTGCATTTGCCCTTTGTGAAAATGTGCCATCACTATTGTTGTCTTGCAAGGGCACATTCAATCAATTCTAGTTATTATAAAAATGACAAACAGATAGCATTCATTATTGTCATGTCTCCTATGGACTTGTACTTGGGTTCTTTCCAAGAATAATTCTTCTAAGGGTCAGCAGATTTTTAAAATACTTATTTTTTTTAAAGATTTTATTTATTTATTTGATAGAGAGAGAGAGATCACAAGTAGGCAGAGAGGCAGGCAAAGAGAGAGGGGGAAGCAGGCTCCCTGCTGGGCAGAAAGCCCAATGTGGGGCTCAATCCCAGGACCCTGAGATCATGACCTGAGCCGAAGGCAGAGGCTTAACCCACTGAGCCACCCAGGTGCCCTTAAAATGCTTATTTTTAAATCCTGGGTTTTTTTCCTCAAACAACAATTACAGCACAATATATATCTTATGAGTCCTACTGTGTAAGGAAAGAAAAGACTATGTGCAAATATAAAAATGTGTTTATATATGTATGTATAAAAATCTATGTATCTATATGTACATGTGTGTACAAATATATATATATATATATACACACACACACACACACACACATATACATATAGATGTATGTGTATGTATCTTTTGCTTTGGACTGGAATTAGGTATTATATCTAATGACTTATAGAAGCAGGGATACTTTTGTCTCAGAAGTCTAGGAGGGTGGGTTGGAGGGATTGGTGTCAGATCTGCCAAGAGATTGAGGGAATTGAAACAGATGCTGACAGTGGAATTTCAAGCAAGTGAACACATGAATGGAGTCTAACTTTTTTTTGAGTTTGGTCAGTATAGAAGAGAATACTAACTATGTGAGTCTGATGGAAAAGCAAGGGTTTCCCACAGCATCAGAAATGTAGGTTGTGTTGGGGCGCCTGGGTGGCTCGGTGGGTTAAAGCCTCTGCCTTCAGCCCAGGTCATGATCCCAGAGTCCTGGGATCGAGCCCCACATCAGGCTCTCTGCTCAGCGGGGAGCCTGCTTCCCTTCCTCTCTCTCTGCCTGCCTGTCTGCCTGCTTGTGATCTCTGTCTGTCAAATAAATAAATAAAAAAAAAAAAAAAAAAAAAAAAAGAAATGTAGGTTGTGTTATCAGTTACTGCCTTCCAAGTACACAGATCCCTGAAATGTGTCCAAGGATAACAAGACCAAAGCTTAGGTTTCAAGGTAAAAATCTTAGAGTCTAGAGAGGGTGTCTGGCAGCCAGGCAGGGTTTTAGTCCTCACCAGAGCGTGGGATAGAGAATGGAATAAGCTGGCGGTTACTGAGGGCTCTGTAGTGTATGTGGATGCTCATGATGAAGACCGCATTTGCAACAGGGATTGAGAGAAAGACTCAGCAAATTGGAGAGAAGAGCTCCTGAGAACTGAAGAGCCAAGAGACAGGCCTCTGGGAGCATTGTGCCACCCAAAACCACCTACAGGCTGAAGATGGAGGTGAGGGAATGCCAAGCCCCCTAAATGATTATACACATGTACTAGGGCTGCTTCCTGCTTTGGTCAGTAAGAGTTCAGAAACTGAGTCCAAACTTCGGGTTTCATTCTGTAAGTAGGGTATTAAGTGGAGCCTAATCACTGGGGAGCTGGAAAGAGCAATCTAATATTCCTGGCTGACATTTAGTATCTAAAACAGTGAAGTTTAAAGTAGGAGTACTTTAGATTAGTAAGTGCACATTTTTTTAAACTCATGAGCATCATTCTTTTATGTAATTGCAGTCATAACTCCTGCCTTATGGAATAGATGTATGCCTAAAGTGTATATGTAAATAATCATTGTCTTAATACATTAGCTTGCATTTTAAGTGAACAAAGAAACTCACTGTTTAAAAAATATCAAATGAGGGGCGCCTGGGTGGCTCAGTGGGTTAAAGCCTCTGCCTTCGTCTCTGGTCATGATTCCAGAGTCCTGGGATCGAGTCCCTCATCGGGCTCTCTGCTCAGCGGGGAGCCTGCTTCCTCCTCTCTCTCTGCCTGCCTCTCTGCCTACTTGTGATCTCTCTCCCTCCCTCTCTGTGTATGTCAAATAAATAAATAATTTTTTTTTAAAAATAAAAAAATAAAAATAAATTAAAAATACCAAATGAGGTCATCAGAATTATGAACTTGGTCCTTCAATATATGACTTTATCTTTTTATACCAGTTTACAGTTTACAAGAAATATTTTCACTTCTGTTGTCAGCTGTGAATCCCATAACTCCGTAAGTTATACAAGTGAGTATAATTAGGTACAATTTTGGAAGGAGCAGGAGTGGGAAATACACCACTGTCACACAGCTTCTGAAAGTTAGCTCTAGACCTTGGACCATCTTCCTTTCTCTCTCTCTCTTTCTCTCTCTCTCACACCACACTGCCTCTATATTTTATAAAAATGTGTTCTTATGTCCCATGTTACAGTCTGTGGCTAGGATCTTATTAGTGAGGGAAGTCACCATATTTGTTAATAGCAGTGGTTTGGTCCATCCTCTAGAAGGTGGCACAGCAGCTTGGAGTTTGTAGCTCCCACTTGACTCCTCCCTCTACATCCCTATTACTCATGTTCTCACTCATTGCTTTGACACTGATTCCTGGCTCTGGGGAATCCTTCCCTAAGCTGTGTGTCCCTTCTCAATGGAGCTTGAACCATATATAGTAGGGCAGCCTATATAATTGTTCATGAATGAGTAGGCTTAGTGGGCTTTTCCTCTATTTCCTTCTCATTCTCTCACTTCCATATAGGTTACTTGGATCCCATTACTTCTGTTTCCCCACCATTCTCAAACTACAGACTTCCAAATCTGGGTTCTTATACCACCTCAACAGTTGAGGATGGACTGTGTTACACCCAGTATAAATGGGTCCATAGTCCTTATTGCTAAGCTCCTCTGCTTGACTCCATTATTTCCATGTTCAAAAGCATACCTCAAGGATAGACTCTGTGCCTTAAAATTTTTTATACTGTACAAAGTCACCAGCAAAATGGACCACGTATTAATCTTTTTCTTTAATATTAGCCTTTAAGATAAATAAAATAATGATTATGTCCTTTGGTTTAATTTATTCACTAAATATGTGACTGGACAACTTTTTTGGGAAAAAGGTTTATTATATTGCTCTTTGAAATGTTACAGTGTAACATTTATAAAATAGGTTAAATGCAAATTGTGAGCTGATTTGCAGAAAACAAGCTGCCACATACCAGAATGATTCCTTTGGGAGAAATTCATATCAGATTCCAAACAAATAATTCAGTTCTAAATTTAAAAAGAAAATCAACCTATGTGCAGCTTCAAGGTTGCTTGTATCTGGTTGTTTTGAAATGAGGCACACCTGCTTGACCAAATGACTAGTAGTACCATACTTATCATTTCTTTTAACTATTGCAGCTGAGTTTACAAATATTACTTGTTCAGTGGAAGTCATTTATAATGCTGAGGTGGGTAAAGTGAAATACCATCACCTTAGAAACTTTTGTTGCTCCATTATGCTTTAGTTGAATTCACATACTATGCTTCAGAAAGCAAGGTCTGACCTGTGAATTACCAGAATTCCCATAATAACCCTGAATCAAAATACACTTTGAAATAGAAGGTATTTGAAAAGAAATATGCCATTCAATTGAAAGAGTTTTACATTGAAGTGTGGAAAAGAGAGAGGACAGAAGTTAGTACGATTAAATTCAGAACACAGGAAATTTTAGAAAATTATCTATATGACGAAAATTTTTAGAGAAAGGCTGTTCTGGAAAGGAGACTAGTAGTTTCAGGAGAAAATAATAAAAAGAAGAACATAAGCAAGTCTGAATATTGTTTAAAAGTCCAGATGATAGAAGCAAATGGAGAAATTTGGGTGATGATGAAAGCAATACAGATGTGGGAATAAGCTACAAAATAATAGACAAGCAGAAAAGAACACGCACTATACTTCCTTAATAAACAAGGTAGGACATTGATTGAGGAAATCCACTCTTCAGTTATCTGCAGGAGGTTCATTTTTTTTGAAAGCAGACAATCTGACAAATTTTTGTCTTGTCAATTTTATCTCTCACAAGCAATGAGAGAATGTATATGTACTGTCAGTGTTTAGATTGGAGAAGATTCAGCGGCATCCTGGGCTGTCTTTAAATAAAGGAAGATGTATTACGTGAAAAAGGAATTGCTTAGCCTAATACACAATTCTATGGGCTATAATTAGAACCAAGGTACAGAAACTCAGGGGAGTTAAATTTAACTCAATAAATGAGATTGTTGTCCTTGATTTATTCCTTATTAATGAGTAGGAATACATAACAATGGAATAGGCTTTCCAGTGAAGAAGTAAGATGGTAGTCATGCATTTATTTGTGACTTGAAAGTCCAAATAGGTGAAGTCTCTGGGCTTAAAGGACACTGATCTTTATTAAAAGGGAAGAAAATTCTGCTATGTCTACTAATAATAACTAAGGGTTATTGGATGCTCACTATAAGTCATGCACTATGTTAAATCCTTTGTTATTACTTATTTGAGTAGAGTAAAGGTCGCCAAATAATGGACAATAATCAAGAGAAAACTGATACAGGATGCTACTGGAGAAGATCATGTCAAGAACTCTTGAGAAAAAAAAAAAAAGATGTCAATATTGGCTGTTTGAGCTGCATAAAAGGACATGGAGAGGATCCCTGGAAATTTGCTGAGATATTGGTGACTTAAAGAATACATTTTCAATATAATATTAAGAAGAGTCTAACCAAACCCAGAAGTTGGTAAGGACCCTGGTTATAATAATTATAATTCAAGATTTTAGATCAATAATCAAAGGTGGTAGAGAGTTACAGGAAGATAATTAAGACGCTGGAATTTTAAAAAAGATTTTGGAGAAGGATTGATATACCCAGGTGGAATCAATGAACTCAATGGTCTTCTATCACATTCTATACATATTACCTTCTAACAGATACTACTATTTACATGTTCAAAATTTTAAGTATGAGATACGGCTATTTATCTTAGCATCATATTTCACTAGATACTATGTCATTATTTACTTGCATGATCACTGAAAATGCATCATCTATATATTTTTAATCTAAATAAGCACACTATTTCTATGGCACTTTTTAAGTAATATTTATATGGCAAATTATTTAAATATTGTAGGTGATGTTCTGCCATCAACACTTTGCTTTACTTACAAGAAATAGAAACTCACTCTATCTTGAGTTGAAAACCGAGATGGGATTTTTGTAAACAATCAATGGGCATTATCAATGATATTCATGAAAAAGTAATCCAGATCAAGGGAGTATCATAGGAGGAATTTAAGAAATCAAGTGGCTGGAAGGAAATTTTTTTTCTTTACCAAAAAAAAAAAAAAAAAAAAAAAAGCTAATTTTTATTTGTTTCCATATAACCAGCTTATTGAACTTCTGTTTTATGAACATTTGAAACATAGAAAATAACAATGGGAAATAACAGAAGTGTTTCTTGCTGTTATCTAAAGAATCATCTTAATAGAAGTAGATTCTTAAATCTTAGTAGTCACCACTTACCTGATTAGTAGTAGCACACCCAAATATGTTTTTTTTTCATTAGGCAAATAGAATCTCTACTTCTCATAATGTCTTTCCTTTAGAGACCACCTATATTTAAATTATTATTCTTACGATTCAAAAGTTTTGATTTGAAATATCCTTTTTGTTTTCCATTCCAATCGATTTCGTACATGCTTTACATCATCTTAGGTTCTAAGCTTCATCCAATATCTTGTAAATACTTAAACATAAAATGATGTCTTAACAGTACTTTTAGTTAGTAGATGTATGGAATGTTGCTTTCCTAAGGAGGATGTCAGAATTTGTGAGTAACGTTACACTGGTCAGAATTTGTGAGTCACATTAGACTGGTCAGAATTTGTGAGTAACATTAGACTGGTGTTTTTCTGCTCAATCGCAACTCTTATAGTGGTAGGATGCTCCTATATAGAGGTAAGATTTTGAGATGCTTGAGATTAAATGATCTGACTTTGAACGTAAATAAATTATTCTGAGGTTTTTTTCTTTCTTTCTTTCTTTTTTTTTTTTTTTTAAGATTTTATTTATTTATTTGACAGAGAGCGAGAGAGTACAAGTAGGCAGAGTGGCAGGCAGTGGGAGAGGGAGAAGCAGGCTCTCTGCTGAGCAGGGATCCTGATGTGGGGCTCGATCCCACGACCCTGGAATCACAACAGGAGCTGAAGGCAGCGGCTTAACTAGCTGAGCCACCCTTTGCCCCATTCTGAGATTTTGCTAAGTCTTTTTTGGAAAACTTATTTAAGCCACTGTAACCTATACTGAATAGACATGCTCTCTAGAGATACACCACTCCAATTCAGAAAAAACAGTTAAGGAGAAGTAATAAGCAAAAGAATAATTTTCAATAATCTATTGTTTAAAGGGGTAACAAGAATAACTATATAGGTTTTATTTTTTTTTCTCCTCTGGCAGAAATATGATTGTTCATAATTCATTGTTTGTTTTTCACTTCTATGTTCCTTTGAAGAAATGTTTTAGTATTTTATCCTTTAATCTGATAAAGATTATCTACATAAAAACACAGCAAACAAAATATTTTATGATGAAATGTTGAAAGTATTTCCTTTAAAATTAGAAAGGAGAAACAGGTTACTGTTATCACAACACTTTTCAATTTTTGGTGTTCAGTGCAGAGAGGCAAAGAAAAAAAAATGTATCCAGACTGGAAACAAAAAAACCAACAACCAAAAACCAGTCAGTATTTTGTAGATCATATCATTGTGAATAAAAATAATGTGACAGAATATACAGATAATTTACTAGAATTTATAGCAGAGTTTAGTCAAACTGTTAAATACAGATTTAATAATTACAAATCAAAAGGCATTATATGCAAATTTACACAAAGTTAAAAAAATGATGAAAAAACCTAAACCCCATTTCAAATGATAAAAAGAAAATACAAGCTATCTAGGAATTTACTGTACAAAAGCCAGACAAAAATGTATAAAATTGTACAAAATTCTTTTAAAAATAAAGGACAATCTGATTGAAAATTCTTTTTTTTTAAGATTATTTATTTATTTATTTGACAGACAGAGATCACAAGTAGGCAGAGAAGCAGGTAGAGAGAGAGAGGAGGAAGCAGGCTCCCTGCTGAGCAGAGAGCCCGATGCAGTGCTCGATCCCAGAACCCTGGGATCATGACCTGAGCCGAAGGCAGAGGCTTTAACCCGCTGAGCCACCCAGGTGCCCTGAAAATTCTTTAAAAATTGAAATAAATAAGGAATATACTAGGTTCATAACTTGAAATATTCAGTAATCAAAAAATACAATTCTGCCAAAATTGATCTATAGATGCAATTCAATTCTAATAAAAAACCTGACGTGTGTGTATTTAAATTAAATATTTTTAATATAGAGTTTATATAAAGTGAAAAGAACCTAGAGTTATATAAGATAATTTTAAAGAACACAATAGGCTGGGGTGCCTGGGTGGCTCAGTGGGCTAAGCCTCTGCCTTTGGCTCAGGTCACGATCTCAGGGTCTTGGGAGCGAGCCCCGCATCAGGCTCTCTGCTCAGCGAGGAGCCTGCTTCCCCCTCTCTCTCTGCCTGCCTCTCTGCCTCCTTGTGATCTCTCTCTCCCTATTAAATAATTAAATAAAATCTTTAAAAAAATTAATAAAGAACACAATAGGGAGACTTGCTCTATAAGGTATCAAGATTTATGATAAAAAGAGTGTGCTCATGGTGGAAAGATACACAAACAAAGCAAGCATAAAACAGACATCAAAGATACTTATGCGTGCACGTGTGCGTGTGTGCGCGCACACACACACACACACAGTCATGTAAGTGGATCAAATAGGGAAAAAGTACTTTTTGTGATGTTCTGGAATGAATGGTTATATCAATGTAAACAAAAAGAGGGGGGATCAGAGGGGGAGACCAACCATGAGAGACTGTGGACTCTGAGAAACAAACTGAGGGTTTTGGCGGGGAGGGGGATGGTGGTTGGGTGAGCCTGGTGGTGGGTATTAAGGAGGGCATGTATTGCATGGAGCACTGGGTGTGGTGCATAAACAATGAATTCTGGAACACTGAAAAGAAATAAAGTAAAATGGACAAGAAATAAAATAAAATAAAAGGAAGATCGAATTTCTTTATACTATAAGCAAATATAAATTCCAGGTAGATTGAAAACCTAAATATGAAAGAACAACCTATACAATTTTAAGAAGACAATATAGAAAAATAGTTTTACAACCTTAAAAAAGAAATGGAAGTTTTAACTGGACAAGAAAACAAAACAAAACAAGAAATCATGAAGAAGAGAACTGCTGAATTCAGCTTAAAGGAACTTCTTTTAAAAAAATATTTATTTATTTATTTTAGAGAGAAAGAGTGCACAAGTGGGAGGGGAAGAGGGAGAAGGAAAAAGAATTTCAAGCAGATTAGGCACTGAATACCGGCCAGGACCTGAGGCTGATTTCACAACCCTGAGAACAGGAACTGAGTTGAAACCAAGAGTGAGGCACTTAACAGGCTGTGCCAGGCAGGCACCCCAACTTAAAAGAATTAAAAAAAAATTCTGTGTATAAAACATACAGCAAAAATAGTATAAAGTCATGCCACATTTGTGACGCATACAAAACATGGCACCTGGGTGGCTCAGTGGGTTAAGCCTCTGCTTTCAGCTCAGGTCATGATCTCAGGGTCCCTGAGATCGAGCCCCGCATCACGGTGTCTCTGCTCTGTGGGGAGCCTGCTTCCCCTCTCTCTCTGCCTGCCTCTCTGCCTACTTGTGATCTCTCTCTCTGTCAAATATATAAAATCTTTAAAAAAAAGAATATATAAACAACTTCACTGAATCCATTTAAGAAAAAGTAAAAAATTCTATAGTGGTATTGGCAAGAGTTTTGTCCAGGCACTTAGAGAAGACAAGGTCTGGTTGGGCCACAAGCATGTGAAGTGTTAATTAAGCAAATAAAAATATAATTATTTTCTTATGCATACCTTCTTTATTAAAAATAATGTGAAAAACACTTTTTAAGTCAAAAGAGATTTGAAATTGCCCCCATTTCTTCAAGGATTAGATTTGTAGACATCAGTCTTAAAGTTTAGTCTGGGTGATTGTACACTAATTTTTTTCCCCTTTATAATTTAAGAAATGTTAAAAGGCTATGGCTTATTTTCCAGGTACTTTGTGAGGTGTTTGTACATATATAAAGTTGAGTATCTTATACTTGGAAGTTTAAAATATATTTTTCTTTATTTCTTCCCCCCCCCCCATTCACCTCATATGGACTCTTCTGTATAAGAGTTCCCAAACTGGCTCTCCCTCTTTTATTTAATTCCTAACTTCCATCTCTTTGCCTTTTATTATTCTTTTAAGTTCAGAGACTTTCCTGAGAGTCTTTTTTTTTTTTTTAAGACTTTATTTTTATTTGACAGAGAGAGAGAGATCACAAGTAGGCAGAGAGGCAGGCAGAGAGAGAGGAGGAAGCAGGCTCCCTGCTGAGCAGAGAGACCTATGTGGGGCTCGATCCCAGGACCCCAAGATCATGACCTGAGCCAAAGGCAGAGGCTTAACCCACTGAGCCACCCAGGCGCCCCCTGAGATTCTTTTTTAATGTAATAATTTTCTATACTGGCTTATTCAATCTATTATTCACTGCTTTAAAAATGACAATAACAACTTTGCAATTTTGATTTGCATTTCCAAGAACTTCATTTTGTTATTACTCCATTTTCACAAGAACCAATTTTAGATTTACCAATGCAACATGCTTTCTAATTTTTCCCAAAACAAAAGAATTCTCTTCTTTTTCTTGTAATGACTGCTTTTATAAAGCATTATTTGCTCTCAATTCTCATGTTATCCTATTCGTTTCCATGCTGAGTATTTTTGTATTTCCAATTTTTTCCCTTTTCTCTCTTGCACTTATATGGAAGGTTTGTATGTATTAACAATGGGAGAGAGTTGGGTCCTTATCCAATATTGTTATTACTGATCAATTCCTTTAGTTTCAGACTCAAGTCTAAGTATTTGGTTACACTGTAATTTTTTTTTCCTTTTTAATGTTAAGTATTAGATTTTCTGGGGAGTGTTTGGCTTTGGGCAGAAAGAAATAGTTTTGGAGTGGAGAGCGTTTCTTTAGAAACAATCTCTTCTTATGTATCCACTGGCAGTCCAAAGACATAAAAAGCAGAGTCCTCCTCTCTAACCCGCCACCAGGCTTATGTGAATTTCCATTTTTCCCCATTCCACCTAACAAACTGTCTCTGTGAATTTATTCCCTAATCTGTACAGATTAAGGATGATTTATAGGCTCAAACAGGGTTACAGTTTATTCTTATGCCCTCACCTCCAGTACTGTGCTAATCTCCACTTTAATAAGTAAAATGTTTATAGTTGTAATTTTAGATACTTAATGATTAATAGGATTACATTATAATCTTCTACAAAATTGCAGACAATCCCATTAACTTCTATGTGTGTTTCTGTCATGTATTTTCACCATACGATGAAGTCTCAAAACATTTCCTCAATTTTGATGTTTAATTTTTCATCCATGTAACTAAAATAACCTATGTTCTATATATTTATTCTATTTTTTAAATTTATTTTAATTTATTTTTATTTTTTTGAGAGGGAGAGAGAGAGCACACACCCAAGGGGAGGGAAAGGCAGAGGGAGAGGGAAAGAGAATCTTAAGCAGGCTTTAGTCCCAGCGCAAAGCACAACATGGAGCTTAATCTCACAATCTTGAGATCATGACCTGAGCAGAAACCAGGAATCTGACATTTAACCAACTGAGTCACCCAGGCTTCCCTATTTATTTATTCTTAGTAATTTTGAGACCAGTGTTACTCTTTGTGTGAAATTAATATTGACATCACAGTATTATTTTTGTTAATATTAATGTTAATGCTAGGTTATATTCTTTTTTTTTTTTTTTAAAGATTTTATTTATCTATTTGTCAGAGAGAGAGAGAGAGAGAGAGAGCGAGCACAGGCAGACAGAGTGGCAGAGGGAGAAGCAGGCTCCCTGCGGAGCAAGGAGCCCGATGTGGGACTCGATCCCAGGACGCTGGGATCATGACCTGAGCCGAAGGCAGCTGCTTAACCAACTGAGCCACCCAGGCGTCCCAATGCTAGGTTATATTCTTGAGTGTTATCATTTATATGAAACTTATTCCTTTTTCCCCAGCTTTATTGATATAAGTTTATATCAATATAAGTTTTGTTTAAGTGTAAGTTTAGATGCAACATGTTGATTTTATACACGTATATTACAAAATGAAGAACGCTGCAGCATTAGCTAATTAAACTCCATCACTTATATAATTACCTTTTGTTTTTTGAGATGAGAGAATATTTAAGATCTACTGTTAGCCACTTTCAATCATATAATACAGTGCTATTAAGTATATTTACCGTGTTGTACATTTAATCCCCAGAATTTACTCATCTTACAACTGAAAGTTTGTGCCTTTGGCCAGAATTTCCCCATTTTCCCCATTTCCCAATTTCTAGTAACCATCTTTCTGTTCTTTCTTTCTGAGTTTGGCTTTTTTAGATTCCACATATAAGCAATATCATATGGTATCTGTATTTTTCTTATTTCACTTAGCGTAATGTCCTCAAGATCTATCCTTTTTTTTTTTTTTTGCTGTAATTGGCAAGATTTTCTTCTTTTTCCTGGCTGAATAGTATTCATATATTATGTATAATAATATTCACATATATACACGCACACACACACACACTATACCTTTATCCAATCATCCATTGATGGACACTTAGGTTGTTTTTTAATATAATTGTGGGTATTATGAATAATGACATAATGAACATGGGCGGACAGATATATGTTTGATATCTTGTTTTTATTTCCTTTGGATGTATACCCAAAAGTGGAATTGCTGAATCAATCATAGGATAGTTCTATTTTTTGATTTTTTGAGGAAACTCCATACTGTTTTCTATAGCTGTTGTTTCAATTTACATTCACACCAACAGTGCACAATGGTTCCCTTTTTTCTATTTCTTCTCTAATATTTGTTATATTTTGTCTTCTTAATGATAGGCTTTCTAACAGATATGAACAGCGTTATCTCTTGTGGCTTTGATTTGCATTTCCCTGATGATTAGTGATTTTGAGTAACTTTTCATGTACCTGTCACCATTTGGATGTCTTCTTTTATAAAAATTTGTATTCAGATCCTCTGCAGAAGTTTTAATAAAATTATTTGCATTTTTGCTATTACATTGTATGAGTTCTTTATACATTTTGGCTATTAAAACCTCTTATTAGATATGTGATTTGCAAATAATTTCTCCTATTCCATAGGTTGCCTTTTCTTTTTGTTCTTTTTGTTGATTGTGAATTTGCTACGCAAACTTTTTTTTTTTTTTTTTTTTTAAGAGGGAAGGAGAGCCAGTGGGAGTGGGCAAAAGGAGAAAATATTCAAGTAGGCTCCCCACTGAGCATGAAGCCCAGTGTGGGCTTGATCTCATGATCCATGAGATCATGACCTGACACAGAACCAAGGGCTGAATACTCAACTGACTAAGCTGCCCAGGAGCCCCATGCAGAAATGTTTTTTTATGATGTCGTCCCACTTACTAATTTTTGCTTTTGTTGCTTGTCCTTTTTGTGTCATATCCAAAAAGTTGTTGCCAAGACCCATGTCAAGGAACTCAATCCTGTTTTCTTCTAGGATTTTACAATTTCAGGTATTATGTTTAAGTCTTTATGTTAAGTCTTATGTTTAAGTCTTTAATAAGTAGGTTAATTTTTATAAGTGCGGTAAGGTAGGGGTCCAACTTCATTCCTCTGCATGTGATTATCTAGTTTTCCCAAAACAATTTATTGGAGAGACTATCCTTTTTCCACTGAGTATTTTTAGTTCCCTTGCCAATTATTAGTTGACTGTATACACAAGGGTCTGTTTCTGAGCTCTTGGTTCTGTTTCATCAGTATATAGTGTCTATTTTAATGTCTATATTACACTCTTCATTACTACAGCTTTGTAATATAGTTTGAAATCAGGAAGTATGATGCCTCCAATTTTCTTCCTCTTTCTCAGGATTGCCTTGACTATTTGGGGGTCTCTATGGTTCCACACAAATTTTAGGATTCCTTTTTCTATAACTATGGGAAAAAAGCCATTATTCCCTCAGCTTTTGCTTATCTGAGAAATTATCTCTCTTTTGTTTCATTTCCGAAGGACAATTTTGCTGGGTAAAGCATTCTTGGTCAGCTATTTCTTTTCTTTTTTAGCACTTTGAATGCATCACTCTAATCTCCTGACATATAAGATTTCTGGTCTTGAGCTGTAAGCAATGAAACAATGTCTGATTGTGACTAGGTTATGGAGAATGTTGCCAGGATTATCAAGCTTAGAACTAGAGAGAATAAAGTTCTAATCCTATACTGCATAGTGGATTCTGGAGTCCTTAGCTGCATGTATGTTTGGGTGAGGATAACAAGTTAGCCCAAGAATGTATTAACAACAAAGTTACATTACAGGATGACAGTCAAATTCTAGAAGGTCAACATCCAACAAAGGCACAGGAAGTAGAAAGAAAGGGTCAAGAAAAAAGAAAAAAAGAACATAGGCAGAACAATAGGTCTAAGGATACTTAAGATATTTCTTTAAGGAAAAGAACAAATTCCAGGCTTAACCAGAATAAGACTTGTGGGTAGAGTTAGGAAAACGATTGTATTTGAGAGAAGACTTCAGTGAAAATTAGAACGTATGCTGAAAGATTTCATGCTTTTAAAAAGATTTGTATTTGTCATAGGTACTTCTAGAATTTACAAGTTTGATAGGACAGTTTTCCTGAAAAATGCACTTATACTATGGACAATGTTTGATTTGTGTATATCACAAAATTGTGTGTATATTGTGTGTGTGAGCATCATAAAAATTGTAGCTTTAGAAATTAGAAGCAACAGTCTTCTTTCAAGTTTTTTTTTTTTTTAAGATTTTATGTATTTACTTGATAGAGAGCATGGAGGGAAAGCATGAGTGGGGCAAAGCAGAGGAAGAGGGAGAAACAGACTCATGTGCTGTTAATAGTAGCAATGCTATATCCAGATGTTACTTTTTTTTTTTTTTTTTTTTTTTTAGAAAAAGGAGCTTCTAGGAAGAAATTTGCTGAAGGTGCAGGAGTTCAGAAGTAAAGCTCTGACCTATTACTTCTTATCTTATGTTTTGTAGTGGCTGCCTAGATATGTTCCCCACTTTTAACACTGCTTCTGTCCCAGTATAATTTCCATTTCTGCTGACGGACCACTCTTAAGTTATAACTATAATCACGCTTTCCTTTTTCCCCAAATCCTCATCCCCATGCTTACTAAATCTAGGCTAAATGCCTTAACATGGTCCTCAAGGACCTTCAAATATAGCTCCCACAAGTATTTTCTGTCCTATCTTTCAATGCATTCTTTGGAATCCAACCAAAATCGCTGCTCACACCCACTTACATAGTTTATGCATTTTAACATCCCACTCTTAGTCTTTCATCTTACCATATTAGTGTCTTATCATTCCATAGCTACTTTAAGACCCATAGCCATGTCATCTTTTGTAGCTAGAAGTGGCAGCCTGTACTCTCTCCTAAGAACTGCTTTGGATGGTTTCAGTCATATGTACTTTAATGGTTCCATCTTATGGTTATTTGGGCTTACCTTTATTTCCCCTGTTTATTATTGTAAGGTCCTCCTCCTTAAACTGTCAACTCATTTATTTTTTTTTTACTTTTTTTTAAAAGATTTTATTTATTTATTTGACAGAGAGATAGATCACAAGTAGGCAGAGAGGCAGGCAGAGAGAGAGAGAGAGGGAAACAGGCTCTCCGCTGAGTAGGCAGCCCAAAGCTGGGCTGGATCCCAGGACCCTGGGATCACGACCCGAGCCAAAGGCAGAGGCTTTAACCCACACAGCCACCCAGGCACCCTGTCAACTCATTTATTATACAAATTTGTTTCTTTCACAGTTTCTTGCGCTTCTCTTTTTTATATAGTCATGCTCAACAGATAATTATATGGATAACATAGTGGTTAGTTTATAGAGCCTGCAAAAGACTACCCAGCTGACAATCCATTTCTGTCTTATAAATAAGTTATCTAATCATATCTCCACCTAAACCCACTCCATACATAATCCTACTAAGCCATCCCTCAAATTTTTCCATATAAACATATATTCTAAGTAAATACATCCTACTTATCAGGAAAAGATTACTTAGAAGAAAAACCCACTGGCTTTACTCCTATTTCTATCTTTGAGCCTTATTTTTACTGTGAATATTAACTATATTAAAACTATGTTTACTACAGTCCTATCCTAAGTGCTCTATTTCTACTCCTACAAGAATCCTGAAGAGCTTAACTGTTCAACATTATTACTTCAAACGGTCTCTGTTAGTTCTTCTACCTCTGTAGCCTGAAACTTATCCTTTGCGTCATAGTGCACATAGGGTCCCTTAGAATAAATGGGTGACCAGAAAGGCACTTGGCTGGAAGAGGCTCGAGCTCGCTAGATCCTGAATAGTGAGAATGTCTTTTTATTTGCATTAGGTGAAATATATTGAACTTTCTTCAAAAGCAGTATGGAATTTTGTAAAGCATTTTGGGTTAAGGTTTATAAGGAGTGCAAGGATCTTAGAAGTTGATTTTATGTAAAATTAAAGACAAAGTTTCTGTCTAGAAGACAGATAAGGCATACAATTTGATACATTAATGTACATCAATCTCACATTGGATATGTCAATTTTTAGTTGCCATTTAGCTGAAGAAAAAGTAGAAGTAACTTCTGACCTGTTAATTTTTCCATGTTTAGAAATATGA
Source organism: Martes martes (assembly GCF_963455335.1). Classification (NCBI taxonomy): domain Eukaryota; kingdom Metazoa; phylum Chordata; class Mammalia; order Carnivora; family Mustelidae; genus Martes; species Martes martes. The sequence continues at coordinate 42,502,040 of NC_137901.1, read as the reverse complement.
TTTAAAAAGCTCCTGGAAAGCATCTAGTATGACAAATCACAGAGCTGTGTCCTTTTGGGGTACAGAGATGCATAGGAAATGGTCTCTGCTTTCCAGTTTTTAATCTAATAGGACAATTGAGACATTATCCACACATAGCTATTTACATATTGTATGGTGTGTGTGTCCCTTCCATACATATTGTATGGTGTGTGTGTCTCTTCCTCCCTCCCTCTTTCTGTCTTTTCCTTCCATCTTTCCTTCCTTCCTTCCAAAGAGCATCAAAATCAATGGGAGAAATTTGAAGAAGGAAAAATCATTATTCAATGAGAGAATCAAAAGTTGTCATTTAAGCATAAAGATTGCTCAATAGACAAGAGTGGAAAAGGAATAAGGATTGGCATGAACAAAGCATTGTAGACAGAATAGGGAACACATGCCCCTGGTACAGTGAACAAGAGTTTGATTGGAACAGATGTGTTAGAAAGATAACTGCTGTTGCAAGAACTGAGAAAGAATAGTCCATTTTTGAAAGTCTTAAGATTTTGGAAGGTCAGATCTCCCTCCTGAATGCCTTATTCATTGATCCAACTAAATTCTACAACTCTTTATGGGATGTTTCAACTCAAATTCATCATAATCAGAAGACAAAGCAGGGGTGCCTGGGTGGGTCAGTCACTTAAGGGTCTGCCTTTGGTTCAGGTCATGGTCCCAGGGGTCCTGGGATTGAGTCTTTCATCAGGCTCCCTGCTCAGTGGGGAGTCTGTTTCTCCCTCTGCCTTTCCCCTTGGCTTGTGCTCACTCTCTAACTCTCTCTCTCTCTCAAGTAAATAAATAAAATCTTTAAAAAAAAAAATAGACAAAGGAAGCTGATGAACGTTTTTGAGGAGGGAGTTACCTGGTGACTGATTCAACATGAGAGAAAGGAGGAATGTGGAAACTTTATTGTTAGAAAGTGATATTTGAAATTGAGAAATCCCATGTATTCTTCTTTACCTAACATAAGGAAATGTGAAGACAGCACGGGAAAGGTTAATATCTTTAAGAAACAGCTAACCACAGGAGTAGAGTATGATAGATGAGTTCAGAAGGAGTTTGAAATAAGTTTGATAAAGGCAGCAGGGATGAGAGGTTTGTGGCCAGAGATCCTACTGGTTAATAGCAATATAAAGAGTGGTGTCTTACAGGTGAAAGAAAAAGGTGTGTGGGATGACAGTGTAGTGTTGTGTGATGGGGGACAGAGGATAAAAGGACAGGTTCAGTGAGGGGATATGAACTGTAAGCATCCAAGTACAGTGAAGTACAGCATAGATTTTTACTGTGTCATTTTGATTAGGAAAATGTATTGTTTTAATGATCAGTAATAGAAAGGGAAATAAGAGTCCATTTATGTTGCATTAGTTAAAAGTTTTTCATGGCACAAAAGTGACTTCTAAAATTACACTTATGGGGAACTAAATCATCCTTCCTCCAAAAGGACATCAAAATGGCCAACAGACCCTTGTAAAGATACTCAACATCACAAATCATCAGGGAAATGCAAATCCAAACCACAATAAGTATCACTTATTTAATAAGTATCACCTATTTTAATGGTTATCATCAAGAAGACAAGAGACCTGTTGGTGCTGGTGAGGATGTTGTGAAAAGGAACACTTGTACACGGCTGGTGGGAATGTAAATTGGTCCACCGGCTATGGGAAACAATATGGAGGTTCCTCAAAAAGTTAAAAATAGATCTAGAGTACAATCTAGCGATTCCACTTTTAACTATATACAAAGAAAATGAAAACAGGATTTTGATGAGATATATGCACTCTCATGTTTATTGCAGCATTATTCACAATAGCTAAAATATGAAACAACCCAAATGCCCATCAATGGATGAATGGATGAAAAAGATGTGGTTACAGTTACACAATGTAATATCATTCGGCCATTAGAAAAGAAAATACCCTTCCATTTGTGTCAACATGGATGGGCCTTGAGAACATTGTGCTAAGAAAGGTAAGTCAGACAGAGAAAGAAAAGTACAAAATGTTATCACTTATGTGTGGAATCTAAAAACATTAAACCTGGGGCACCTGGGTGGCTTAGAGGGTTAAGCCTCTGCCTTCACCTTGGGTCGTGGTCTCAGGGTTCTGGGATCGAGCGCCGCATCAGGATCTCTGCTCAGCTGGGAGCCTGCTTCCCCCCTCTCTCTCTGCCTGCCTCTCTGCCTACTTGTGATCTCTCTTTGTGTCAAATAAATAAAAACATTAAACCTGTAAAGGATAGTAAAATGGGGTTACCTAGGGGTTGGAAGGGAAGGCAAAGAGTGAAGTTTTAAGGATACAAACTTGTAATGAGTAGTAAATAAGCCATAGAGAACTAATGTACAATATAATGAATAGAGGCAATAATATTGTACTATAATTATGTAATATGATAAATATCTCTACATAAGCAATCATTACAATATACAAATGTATCAAAGTGATGCCCTGCTGTGCACCTTAAACTTATACAATGTCCCATGTCAAATTTATTTGATTAAAAATGATACCATGGAAAAACTTGTGTTTAGAAAAATAAAGAAAGGAATATGAATAAGGTAAACTACAAATTAACAAAGGGTTGTGTTACTTCTAGTAAATGTAGATGTTTAAATCCAGTATTTGTTTGACCAGGTTGAAGCTTATAGTAGTTTTTAAATTATTTTCTTGAAAATAAAGACACATTTTGAAAAGAACTGCAATCCTTCGAATCATACTTGTTATTTGAATTTTACATGAACTCTCTACAGAACAGTAGTGAGAAATTAAATATATTTATATTTTAATTAAATACATTAATATTTTCCTAAGAACTTCATATGTAAATATATGCATTTAATATATGAATATAAATAAAAGCATAGTCCTATGAATAATTTGAAACAAACCAATTTTGACAATTTTCATAAATCATTCTTTTGTTCATTAATTAATTTTCTGTTAGTTATCATTAGTCACATAAAATTTCCTTTGTCCTTCAGCATAATAAGATAGAAATATTTCCATTGTGCCAAAATGCCTGTTAGATACAATAAAACTTTCAAAAAGTAGAGAAGGCCATAATCTCTAGAATGAACTTTGTGATGAGCCTGAATTACTGGGGCTCTAGCAAAGATCTCTGCTTTCTCTCAAATTGCCTTATGCCTACAATATTCTGTGGCCCCCTACTCTTGAGCTCTTTGTTAAAGCATCCTTAATTCCTTTTTAGATTCATATTTGCAATTTATCTACCATTATCACCATCATCAATATTTTCCTGCCCTGGGACCCATAACTTTTGCTTTGCAAGATAATTATTATATAACATTCTTTCTTCCATGTCTTCTATGAAACAATTATTTATTGGTTTTCTTTTGCCTCCTTCATATTCTCCTTTTCCAGTAAATATCTATTAAATGGTGATATTTCTTAGGCTTTCCATTCGCAAACTTCTTCCCATGCCAGTTTTCCTGGCTGATCTTTTCATTTCTGTTGCCACTCCCACCTCTGTTCCTACGCTACGGTCCTCAATTTTACGGAGCTCTTTCCTGAGCTGTCAAATGCATTGCAAACTACTTACTAATCATCTTTCTTAGATATCTGTAAGGCCCCTCTAATTTAACATGTCCACCATTGAATGAAGTGTCTCTTTATTCAAAACACCTTCCCTGTTCCTCTCCTTTACTGGCTGTTCCTTCCCTTTTTTCTCCATTTACTCCCACAGATATGGAATGCCAGGGGACAAGATAACAAATAATCTAAACATAGTTCATGCCTCATGAAGCTAACAGTCAAATGGAATAAAATGATTCTCAACAGATCAATATGGTGGTCAGATGATAAAGAAAATTCACGTAATGTGAATGTGAAAAAATAAGCTTCTGTAATAACAATGTGGATGATACTGACATTTTGAATGTTAAAATGCCTTCATAATCAAATCTCCTTTCCAGGAGAATGCTGATCGTGCCACTCCTTGCCTCTCTCCCTCCCCCTACGTTCTTACCTCTATGTATAGACAAAAATGTCAACAGAAATTGTATTAGATGCCCTCCTTCCAAGTTCTACCAAGTTATGAAGGATCTGTATTTGGCTCAAAAGTCTCTCTAAACTGAAAAACAAAACAAAGCAAAACAAAACCAATTCAAAGAGTGAGCAGGAAAATCTGTCTACTACGAAAACCTTCTACTGAAGCCCTACATTAGTATTAATGAAATGAGCAATTCCTGGTTGTTTATGTACCTGATTGAGATGCTTGCCAGTTGATGCTTTCGAAGAGCTAAAGTAGGGAGCACTGTACTGCCACATTTAGTTATTGTTTTTAACTGGGACAGATTTTTGAAACACTAAAGTATCATGTTTATACTACCATACCAGTACCATACTATATCCAAGTATTCTCTTTGTTCTAACATACCATTGCCCCCTAGGCTTTATTTAAAGATGAGGTGGAAATAGCTTTATACCGTCAAGGGCAGGTCAGTCCACATTCCTCCTCATTCGTCAAGGGACTTGTGTTAATTAGAATCTGTGACTATGATGAGCTGAGAACAGTTAAATGGCAAAAACCTTCTGGAGCAAGCTGGTTGCCTAACAACTAGAGATCAAGTCTTTCTTACTCTATTTTTTTTTTTTTCTCTCTCTTCATACTTTGCCAGGATGCTGAAGCCAAACACTAAATGAAAGTGCATTCACTGTCCTTTAAATGTGCTTTAAATTAACTATGTTAGATTGGGTTTGTAATCAATTCACTTCTAAGGATTTCAATGTTAATGTGCTTTCAAACCAAGTGGGATTGTCCCTGAGAGGGTAAATTTACTATCCATTTGATACCCCCAGAAAGTTATTGTAATAACGTGTATCTTCAGGCACTGCACTGACTACTGCTCGAGTCCCCATCATTGGCTTAATTGGATTAATTTCAGGAAAAGCAAAGATTAAAGAAATTTAGATTTTGTTTCAACTTTAGTTCTCTGATTAGGTAAGATTTTCTGAGTATGCAGGCCCATGAAAGAGCTTCATGTTAACTGTCCACATGTGAGATATAATGAAAAGATTTGGCGAGAATTTGGTGGCTTGTCCATCCCCCCAGTATAATTAATTGTTTCTTCAGATATAACAACCATTCTGAAGCTATTGTACATCCTTCCTGGTCTTTCCCTGTCTAAGTATGTGGCCATGAAAAATAGATAGTGTATGTTGCAATGTTACAGAGATATCATAGTGAACATACTTTTCTTCAACCTTGCTGTTGAGATTTACACTGTTTATATACAGATTCAGTGTGTTATTTATATTTTTAACCAAAATTTAGTTTTCCACTTTTCAAATATACCATTATTCCATTTTCCATTTCCCTATTTGTGAACACTTAGGTTGTCTTTAATTCTGTGCAAATGCTGCTAATCCCAACAACCATGGATTTGTCTCCCTGTGCACACCTGTAATACTTTCTGGAAGGTGTGCACAGTACTTGGAAACGGAGTTGCCATGCATATTTCCATCTTCACCTCTTTTGGTCTTTGTTTTTGTGGGCTGTGTTTTTCAGGCATCCATTTTCAAAAATATTTTCTTAGTGCTTGGTTTCTTTAGTTACCTTAAATATGTTTATTTGTAATTATTCCTTCCTTATTTTTATTTTTATTTATTTATTTTTTTTTAAAGATTTTATTTATTTATTTATTTGACAGACGCAAGTAGGCAGAGAGGCAGGCAGAGAGAGAGGAGGAAGCAGGCTCCCTGCCGAGCAGAGAGCCCGATGCGGGGCTTGATCCCAGGACTCTAGGATCATGACCTGAGCCGAAGGCAGAGGCTTTAACCCACTGAGCCACCCAGGCGCCCCCCTTCCTTATTTTTAATAAAGGTCTATTTTGTTCTCATTACTATTCCTATTCAGGTTTTTTGTTGTTGTTGTTGTTGTTTGTTTGTTTGTTTGTTTGGTTTGTTTTGTTTTGGCTAGCATATGCCTGATACATTTTTCCATCCCTTTGCTTTCAACAGTTCTGCCTCATTATGTTTGAATGTGACATTTATAAACAGCATAATGGTGGATTAAAAAAAAAATCCAACATGGGAATTCCTGTCTTTCAAGGGGTCATTCATTTTTAATTCACTTATATTTATCAATATTACTGACATATTTAAAATTAATTCTACTATTTTATTTCCTGCTACTGTTTTATTTTTTATCTTCTATTTATGATGTGTTTTCTTTGCTTCTTCTTAGTCTTTCCATTCTTTTATTAAATCTATCAATTTTTATTTATTTCCTTTGTACTAATTAGGAGGTTATACGGTCCACCTCTATCTGATATCTGATAGTAAGTCTATTTTCTAAACCACATAATGGAATTAAATCTAAAGTTTACCAATATTTCTACCCTTCTTATGATGAACACATGGACCTTAGAACATGTTAGCTCTGATTACACCCCTCTCATTTTACAAGGTATTTTTCTCATCTGGTATTTTAGATTCATGTTTTTTAATGATTCTCACTTAGTTGTAAATTTCATTCACCCACAGTTTTCATAATTGCCTTACAATTGCTTCTTGTGTAATAGTCTGTCATTTGGGGTTCAATTCCTTTTTGCAAAAATATATGTTTAGTTGTTATGAAACTGAATATGCATGGATGGAAAATACCAGGCTGTTACATTTTTTTGGTCTGAAAATACACTTCGTCCTCAGTTCTTACAACAATTTATAGGTTACTTGATTCTACACCAAGAGCTGAAGCATACTGACGATAGTACTTCATTGGCTTTTACTGTTACTTTCAGAAAGAATCCCCTCAATGTAATTTGTTGCTTCTTTGGAGGTAATCTGTGTGTTTGTTGTTGTGGCTCTATAGATGTTTTTCTTTCCTGTACTATTTTGTAGTTTCACTACGATGCATTTAGTTCTTACTGTATATATATTTATTTTTATTGAAACTCATGGTTTTCTAGTATTTGTGACTTTCAGCATTTCTGGTGAATTCTTAGTAATTTTCTCATTAAATTGTTCTTCTTCCTATTTCTTTTCTTCCTTCCTGGATCACATATTTAATCTTTGTAGTGATTTCTTATTCTACCTTCTATATCTTAATTGATCTTTCATATTTTTCATCTTTGTTTCTTTGTGCTGATTTACAGGTGATTTTTTTCAACTCCCTCTTTTGCCTTTAAGTATTTAATTGCTAGGGTATTTTCCATTTCTAAAAGTTCATATTGATTCTGTGCTAATCTTGTTTTTCCTTTTTTAAAAAATTTCTTCATCATTTTTAATCCTCTTTCATCTCTTCACATTCTTTAAGTACATGTGTTTTGTAATCTTTTTTTCAGAATTATTCTTATATGAAATTCCTGGGAATCTAAACCTACATAGTATTAGGCATGCTGCCTTTCACTTCTTCGGATGTTTTGCTTGTGAGACTTGAGCTTTTTTCTTTTGAGTTAATTTTTAATTCAGCTTTTTTTAAGTTAAAGAGTGAATTTGCATTTTCAAAAATTCTAATGAATAACCCAGGGTTTTCACTGACCTGGGACCTGTTTAAAAGACAAATTATCATTTTAGGAATTTAGTTTCCATGACCTTGCATAAATTTGGAATCTTCTCTTGTATCTGTGATTATCTTAGTTTTTTAAAATTTCTTTCCCCACATGAGTATGCGGCAGAGACAAATTCCCAGAGACAGTAAAATGATTTTTTTTTTTTTTTTTAACTTTAAGGATGGGATGTTTTTCCTGGCCTTAAGTTTAGTTTCTCTACCATGCTCAAATCAAAGTTTACATAGCTTCTTCCTAACTGGGAATCCTGCATACATAAAGCCTATATCCAGATCTAAAATAATCTTTATAAAACATGATGATCATCTGACCACAAGGTCTCACCCTACATTTAAACAGTTCAACAAGCTTCCTATTATCTCTCTGAAAGCTAAATATTTTCAACTTCACTTTTGAGTTGTTTCCAGGTCTTACTACTACTACTTCCTTTTTCCTGTTATCTTTTTAATTTCACCTTCACATTCTGTATTCCAGCTACACTTGACTTCCTTTAGTTTTTCATTGTGCTCTTATGCTTTCTCTTGCTTTTGGGTCTTTAATCAGCTCTTTCTACTTCATAGGTCATACCTTTCCCCTTCCCTTCATAAAATAACTCTTCTTTCTTTCTTTTAGATCCTAACTATGCCAGTTCCTTTAGTGTGGAGTTTTCATAACCTATGTGTTTCTTTTTCTTTTCTAAAAAGATTTTATTTATTTATTTGTCAGAGAGAGTGAGAGAGCACACGCAGGGGCAGCAGGCAGAGGGAGAAGCAGGCTCCCTGCTGAGCAGGGAGCTGGTTGCAGGACTCTATCCCAGGAAGCGAGACTTCCCCCCCCCCACCCCCGGGACCCTGGGATTATGACCAGAGCTGAAAGCAGATGCTCAACCAACTAAGTCACCCAGGCATCCCAACCCATGTGCTTTTTTATCTTAAAACTTATCATCTATCATTGAAATACCCTATTTGATTGTTTGTCTTCCTTGTTAGACTATAAACTCCATGAGGGCAGGAAAAATATCTACAATATTTACTATTATATACTTAATACCTAGCAAGTTTTCTATACATAGTAAATAGTTAATTTATATTTGTTTTATAAAACAAATAAAATGCTTATTTTGAATAAATGAACAAATAATGGCTTTAAATTATTTTTTATTTTGGTTGTAACTATTCCTTTATAATACTATTGAATCTAATTAATTTGTATCAAAGATCCTTTGAACTATATCTACCTTGTTCTTTGGCCAAACTTTGGACTAATCCTATGCCCATACCTTACCAATGTACTTTGTCTCAAACATAACAATGGAGAAGCTGAAACCATGTTAGTATTTTACTGTACTAACTTAATCTTTAACAATAATCTGTGAACCTGGGCAAAAGAAGTGGGCTTTCTCCCAAGAAAAACAGAAATAAATTTTCTCTGAAGAGAGTTAAAGCCATCCTCAGTAGACAGTGTGAGGAGGTAGATACTGCATAGATGATCCCCAGCAGGTACTGGCGTATTACTGCAGGAAGAAATTCTGAAATGAAATAACACACACAGTCTTCACACTGACTTACCAGTGGGGATCGGTGGATGAGCTGTCAAGAATATTTGACCTAAGGTACTAGGAGGAAAAAACAAAACAAAACAAATAAACATCAGTGTACATCTCCTTACATTTACTAAAGGATGAAGTAATGGTACTCTTTTACTCAATTATTCTACAATATATTTTAATATAAAAATATATACTATAAGTGAAAAATACAAAAATATGTGTTTGTTATCAACAGGTTGGGATTTTTTGCTATGGAGAGAAGGTTGGGATTTTTTGCTATGGAGAGAAGATGTATGTTCCTTTATAGCTGTCAGAACCTTATTGTCTATACTGAAAGAAGTCATACCCCAGTCCATTCATTCTATGTATATACTGCATATCTACTTTTGAAATTTACTGAAAAATCAAAAAAAAAAAAAAAAAGAAAAAGAAAAAAAAAAGAAACAAAAAGGAACCTTAAACCTGTGGCTGAATTTTGTCCTAAAAGAAACTGGGAATTGAAACAGCAGCAAGTTCGCAATTTTTCTGTTCCTCAAACTTGTTCAATGAAAATATATTCTTGACTTTGGGATCTTAAATTCCATTCAGCTATAGCCTTGTGTTATAAAACAAAAACAGCAATTTGATTGCAATTTAGTAGTGTTCTTTTGTTTCCATATGTTACTAGCAAGCTGTATTTAAAACATCATTTTTTTTTTTTTGTAATGGACCAACATCCAATGCTTGAATTCCTGCAAAATGTTGAGTAGTGTCAAGCCGAAAACTAGACGTCTGAATATCTCTGAATATAGTAATACACCCAGTTAGGAAACTGATAAAGTATTCCTCTAACATCCCTAAAACACTCGTCAGGATGGCAAAAATGATTTATTCTGTGGAAATTCTCTGACCACAAAATCCAGGCTGACGTCTTATGGGAAATGTGTTGATTTATTTTCACATAGAATACTATGCATTTTATGTTGTGTTCTTTCATTCTGTAGAGACTGGCAGAATAAATTTGAAGTGCTTTTTGTACGAGATGAATCCATCTGTTTTCTAAACATTGCCTCTGTGAAAACTGTTTTTAATTTAGTAAACAAGTACAATTACACTGTAAGCTTCCAAATGAAAGGGGCAGCAATATAATAGTAAATCAATTGTAGATTAATTTGAGGAATGGAACTTATATAGCATTACCAGATCAGCCTTAGAATTTATATTTGGGGTGTGTGTTTGTGTGTGTGTGTTTGTGTGTGTGTGTGAGTGATCGCTAAGCCTGTTAAAATTAAAACAAATTGGTATTACCTTTCATTTTTTAGCTAATATCCACTGGAATTAATTTTGGGAAGTATAAAATACCAAAGCTTGGATAAGAATGGTTTGGAGTGGGGCACCTGGGTGGCTTAGTTGGTTGAGTGACTGCCTTCGGCTCGGGTCATGATCCTGGAGTCCTGGGATCGAGTCCCACGTGGGGCTCCCTGCACGGCGGAGAGTCTGCTTCTCCCGCTGACCTCTCCCCTCTCATGCTCTCTCTCTCTCTCAAATAAATAAAATCTTAAAAAAAAAGAAAAAAAAAGAATGGTTTGGAGTATTTCTGGAATTAGATAAGTTGATGATACTGAGTATCCTAGAAACAAATGTCTTTTTTTTTTTCTTTAGAGAATCTTTTCATTAATTTCATTAACACTTGAGAATTTCAAGGGGCTCACAAAGCTAACACATAGTATGATTATGGATACAGTAGTATTTTAGTAGTAATATCAAGTGTCATTAGGCAAAAATCTGTCCCTCTTATAGGTAATTTCTCCAAAATCATTGAGTTTAGACACAAAATTCTTAGTTGCCTGGGGGAAAAGGCTTCATCTGCATTTCCAAAGTGTTTAAAAGCACCTGCTCAGGAGTGACTTTCCCTGGGTTCTTCCTTTAGCTCAACTACTTACTAGCTTTGAATCTTTGTGCCATTACTTATTTTCATTATCCTTCAGTTAATTATCTTTTTTGTAAAGTGAAGATATTAAGAGTGTCTACTTCAATGGTTACTATAAAGATTAATTTATAAATATACACAGAGTTCTTAGCACAGTGCCTGGAAAAATAAATGTTGACTCAAGTATATATTGTTAGTTTGTGTTATTATTTAACCAAACTGTTATAATTACAGGCTTCGCTCAGAAACCACAACTCCCTCCCACCCCATATTTTCCTTGGACTTTATATAATAAATTATTTTGCTGTGGTTAAAATACTTGAAATCATGAGTGTGAAATAACAACACAATAGTATTCTCATTTTTGTGTAAATGCTGCTTTACAGATCTTTTCCATTTTGGTACGATTTTTAAGCTATCAGGATTGCTTTACTTACCATTATAAACCTATTTTTATTTCTCTGTCCAACCATCAGACTGAAATGGTGAGTTTTCATGCCCTGAAAACATCCTAGATTACTTCTTTAATAGAATATGGACACTATTTTTATTGTTGTTCAACTTTATAGGAAAGTCCAGCATATAGTTTTCCTCGTTGGATTTAAAGGTAACATTTGCAAAGTAAGAGAATAAATAAAATTTTCTCTGATTCTTTATCAGGGAGCCTGAAAGTCTGTATTGATTTTGCCACAAGTGAGTTTCATGGCCTGAGATGATAAATTGATGTGAGGGCTGCCCATGTTGCAACATCTTTGCACAAAGCCAGTTTTACTGACAACAACGTGGCTCTGGAGACCCCAAGAACTATGATCTCTGACTTGGGGATTTTCATCCCTTATCTCAAATGTCATTTCAGAAACATTCATCATAAGGGTTCTGTCACTGGACAAAAGAATGGGCCACTGTGATATTCATTCAAATACACACAGGTGTACTGCTTGGGTGACAGGTCCTGCTGTTGGCTACTTCAGATGATGGAGAAGTTCAGACACGTCAAATACAAAATGGGGAAGACATGGGATGGCAGCTGAAATGGCACTGGGCATGCCCATTAAGGTTGTTGATTACGTGAAAAGATGATATAAAAACAAGAGGGCTCCTGTTGCTTGTGTTGCAAGCGTTAAGTGCTTATATTACTTGAGCTCTATAGCTTGAGCCATTACTATGGGGACCCTTTCGATTTGGGAGCTGTAACCACGGTGAGTATTCAAGGATACGCTGTAAGACTTATCAGGCAAGCTCTGTGTGCCACATCTGTAAGTGTGCATGGGAGTTAAGTGCAGTAAAGTGCCCCCTGCCCCAAATCAACAGATGTCCTTCAGGACCACAAACACCTCTTACCTCTGTTTTCCCATGATGAAACAGCTACTTTCAGTCCCATTACCATCACTAGCAGTCCCAGTGTGTTGGGTCACATTTGTACTCACACTACGTGAATTTCCTAATTAATATTTGGGATAGATGTATTTTTCCAGGGGAATGCGTTTATGAGGATAGTTTAGTAAGTAAATGCAGTTTGGATAACTTCATACAATATTTTGTGTCATCCTTTTCTGAGACTTTAAAGTTAATATAAGGATAGTTTTCAGCTGTGGCTGCCTTTGGCTTCCTACCACTTATCCACCTCTCTGTAGGTAAGATGAATTTTACATTCAGAAGAGAATCTGTTCCATCAGTATTACTCATTCTCCAATTTTTTCTTGTTTTACCTTACAAATTATTCATTTCTTAATGTAATTTCAACATACTTAACCAAGGACTTAAAGAATTGACAGGGCCAGACTCTTCATATAAGCTGGGTTTGTTTTGTTTGCTTTATTCATCTAACACATTTTTCCTTCCTTTAGCAAAAAGACATTTAAGTACATTTTGATAAGTCATGAGTTAATTCTAAATTTAAGTTCTTAAAAAAATACATATCTATACCTCCAAAATTTAATCAGACTTTGAATGTTACTAGTGTGTGGTTGACAAGAAAACATTACTGAGGAGAACTTCTCCACCAGCAGCAGCAGCTTCGCCTACGACCGGGAGTTCCTCCGCACCCTGCCCGGGCTCCTCATCGTGGCGGAGATCGAAATCGAAGAGAAGAAGAGCAACAATCCCAGAAACAGAAAATCGATCACTTTCTGAAAGGTAGGACCTGCGGAGAAGTGAATCCAAAGCGACGGGAAGATAGACCCCGGGGGGAGGGGCCGGCACCCGGCAAGCGGCGGAGCGACGGAGCACAAAATCGGGACTTTTAAAAGTCGGCTCCACTGGGAGACATCGCTCCAGAGGCTAAACTGGGGGGAAACCCAGGCGGGGTCAGCATAACCCCAGGACCCGCGGGGTCACAGAAGGACTGGGGGTGTCTGAGTGCCGCAGAGCTCGCAGGTATTAGAGCGGGGAAGCCGGCTACAGCGACAAAGCCGAGGAGTGAGCTCTAAGCCCAGGGTTACCTTGTGCCGGTCGCAGGCTGGGTGGGCTCGGAGCGCGGCCGGAGGCCACGGAGACAAAAGCGACCCGGCGCTTTTCTCCAGCTCCAACAATTGACTGCTTTCCTCGAGGCGCGACCACAAGCCAGGGAGGCGGGGCTGTTGGGCGCTTTGCTCTGAGAGCGCACTGAGGAGTGGAACCCCAAGCTCTCGGCTCCTCCGGGCCGAGAGATTGGGAGGCCGCCATCTTCATTCCCGTCCTCCGGAACACTACGGAAAGCGCTCAGGGAACAAAAGCTCCCGAAAGCAAACCCGAGCGGATCCCTTAGTCCGGCCCCTGGCAAGGGTGGTGCAATTCCGCCTGTGGCAAGGACACTTGAGAATCACTACAACAGGCCCCTCCCCCAGAAGATCAACAAGAAACCGATCCAAAACCAACTTCAGTCACCAAGAACAGCGGAATTCCACAGCAGGAGAAAGCAAATCCTACCTGGACAAAATGACAAGGCGGAAAAACTCACCTCAAAAAAAAGAACAAGAGGCCATACCGAAGGCTGGAGACCTAATCAATACAGACATAGGTAGCATGACAGATCTAGAGTTCAGAATGACAATTCTCAAGGTTCTAGCCGGGCTCGAAAAAGGCATAGAAGATATTAGAGAAACCCTCTCCGGAGAGATAAAAGCCCTTTCTGGAGAAATAAAAGAACTAAAATCTAACCAAGTTGAAATCAAAAAAGCTATTCATGAGGTGCAATCAAAAATGGAAGCTCTCACTGCCAGGATAAATGAGGCAGAAGAAAGAATTAGTGACATAGAAGACCAAATGACAGAGAATAAAGAAGCTGAGCAAAAGAGAGACAAACAACTACTGGAACACGAGGAGAGGATTCGAGAGATAAGTGACACCATAAGACGACACAACATTAGAATAATTGGGATTCCAGAAGAAGAAGAAAGAGAGAGGGGAGCAGAAGGTATATTGGAGACAATTATTGGAGAGAATTTCCCTAATATGGCAAAGGGAACAAACATCAAAATCCAGGAAATGCTAAGAACGCCCCTCAAAATCAATAAAAATAGGTCCACACCTCGTCACCTGATAGTAAAATTAACAAGTCTTAGCGACAAAGAGAAAATCCTGAAAGCAGCCCGGGAAAAGAAGTCTGTAACATACAAGGGTAAAAACATTAGATTGGCAGCGGACCTATCCACAGAGACCTGGCAGGCCAGAAAGAGCTGGCATGATATATTCAGAGCACTAAACGAGAAAAACATGCAGCCAAGAATACTATATCCGGCTAGGCTATCATTGAAAATAGAAGGAGAGATAAAGAGCTTCCAGGACAAACAAAAGCTGAAAGAATTTGCAAACACCAAACCAGCTCTACAGGAAATATTGAAAGGGGTCCTCTAAGCAAAGAGAGACCCTAAAAGTAGTAGATCAGAAAGAAACAGAAACAATATACAGTAACAATCACCTTACAGGCAATACAATGGCACTAAATTCATATCTCTCAATAGTTACCCTGAATGTTAATGGGCTAAATGCCCCAATCAAAAGACACAGGGTATCAGAATGGATAAAAAAACAAAACCCATCAATATGCTGCCTACAAGAAACTCATTTTAGACCCGAAGACACCTCCAGATTTAAAGTGAGGGGGTGGAAAACAATGTACCATGCTAATGGACATCAGAAGAAAGCTGGGGTGGCAATCCTTATATCAGATCAATTAGATTTTAAGCCAAAGACTATAATAAGAGATGAGGAAGGACACTATATCATACTCAAAGGGTCTGTCCAACAAGAAGATCTAACAATCTTAAATATCTATGCCCCTAACATGGGAGCAGCCAACTATATAAACCAATTAATAACAAAATCAAAGAAATACATCGACAGTAATACAATAATAGCAGGGGACTTTAACACTCCCCTCACTGAAATGGACAGATCATCTAAGCAAAAGATCAACAAGGAAATAAAGGCCTTAAATGACACACTGGACCAGATGGACATCACAGATATATTCAGAACATTCCATCCCAAAGCAACAGAATATACATTCTTCTCTAGTGCACATGGAACATTCTCCAGAATAGACCACATCCTGGGTCATAAATCAGGTCTCAATCGGTACCAAAAGATTGAGATCATTCCCTGCATATTTTCAGACCACAATGCTCTGAAGCTCGAACTCAATCACAAGAGGAAATTTGGAAAGAACGCAAATACATGGAGACTAAACAGCATCCTTCTAAAAAATGAATGGGTCAACCAGGAAATTAAAGAAGAATTGAAAAAATTCATGGAAACAAATGATAATGAAAACACAACAGTTCAAAATCTGTGGGACACAACAAAGGCAGTCCTGAGAGGAAAATATATAGCAGTGCAAGCCTTTCTCAAGAAACAAGAAAGGTCTCAAATACACAACCTAACCCTACACCTAAAGGAGCTGGAGAGAGAACAACAAAGAAAGCCTAAACCCAGCAGGAGAAGAGAAATCATAAAGATCAGAGCAGAAATCAATGAAATAGAAACTAAAAAAACAATAGAACAAATCAACAAAACTAGGAGCTGGTTCTTTGAAAGAATTAATAAAATTGATAAGCCCCTGGCCAGACTTATCAAAAAGAAAAGAGAAAGGACGCAAATAAATAAAATCATGAATGAAAGAGGAGAGATCACAACCAACACCAAAGAAATACAAACAATTATAAGAACATACTACGAGCAACTCTATGGCAACAAATTTGACAACCTGGAAGAAATGGATACATTTCTAGAGATGTATAAACTACCACAACTGAACCAGGAAGAAATAGATAACCTGAACAGACCCATAACCAGTAAGGAGATTGAAACAGTCATCAAAAATCTCCAAACAAACAAAAGTCCAGGACCAGACGGCTTCCCAGGGGAATTCTACCAAACATTTAAAGAAGAATTAATTCCTATTCTCCTGAAACTGTTCCAAAAAATAGAAATGGAAGGAAAACTTCCAAACTCATTCTATGAGGCCAGCATCACCTTGATCCCAAAACCAGACAAGGATCCCACCAAAAAAGAGAATTACAGACCAATATCCTTGATGAACACAGATGCGAAAATTCTCACCAAAATACTGGCCAATAGGATCCAACAGTACATTAAAAGGATTATTCACCACGACCAAGTGGGATTTATTCCAGGGCTGCAAGGTTGGTTCAACATCCGCAAATCCATCAATGTGATACAATACATTAATAAAAGAAAGAGTAAGAACCATATGATACTCTCAATAGATGCTGAAAAAGCGTTTGACAAAGTGCAGCATCCCTTCCTGATTAAAACTCTTCAAAGTGTAGGGATAGAAGGCACATACCTCAATATTATCAAAGCCATCTATGAAAAACCCACCGCAAATATCATTCTCAATGGAGAAAAACTGAAAGCTTTTCCGCTAAGGTCAGGAACACGGCAGGGATGTCCGTTATCACCACTGCTGTTCAATATAGTACTAGAAGTCCTAGCCTCAGCAATCAGACAACAAAAAGAAATTAAAGGCATCCAAATCGGCAAAGAAGAAGTCAAACTATCACTCTTTGCAGATGATATGATACTATATGTGGAAAACCCAAAAGGCTCCACTCCAAAACTGCTAGAACTTATACAGGAATTCAGTAAAGTGTCAGGATATAAAGTCAATGCACAGAAATCAGTCGCATTTCTTTACACTAACAACAAGACAGAAGAAAGAGAAATTGAGGAGTCAGTCCCATTTACAATCGTACCCAAAACCATAAGATACCTAGGAATAAATCTAACCAAAGAGGCAAAGAATCTATACTCAGAAAACTATAAAGTACTCATGAAAGAAATTGAGGAAGACACAAAGAAATGGAAAAATATTCCATGCTCATGGATTGGAAGAACAAATATTGTGAAAATGTCTATTCTACCTAAAGCAATCTACACATTTAATGCAATCCCTATCAAAATCCCATCCATTTTTTTTAAAGAAATAGAACAAATAATCCTAAAATTTATATGGAACCAGAAAAGACCTCGAATAGCCAAAGGAATATTGAAAAAGAAAGCCAAAGTCGGTGGCATCACAATTCCAGACTTCAAGCTCTATTACAAAGCTGTCATCATCAAGACAGTATGGTACTGGCACAAAAACAGACATATAGACCAATGGAACAGAATAGAGAGCCCAGAAATAGACCCTCAACTCTATGGTCAACTAATCTTCGACAAAGCAGGAAAGAATATCCAATGGAAAAAAGACAGCCTCTTCAACAAATGGTGCTGGGAAAATTGGACAGCCACATGCAGAAAAATGAAATTGGACTATTTCCTTACACCACACACAAAAATAGACTCAAAGTGGATGAAGGACCTCAATGTGCGAAAGGAATCTATCAAAATCCTTGAGGACAATGCAGGCAGCAACCTCTTTGACCTCCACCGCAGCAACTTCTTCCTAGGAACATCGCCAAAGGCGACAGAAGCAAGGGCAAAAATGAACTATTGGGATTTCATCAAGATCAAAAGCTTTTGCACAGCAAAGGAAACAGTTAACAAAACCAAAAGACAACTGACAGAATGGGAGAAGATATTTGCAAACGACATATCAGATAAAGGGCTCGTATCCAGAATCTATAAAGAGCTTATCAAACTCAATACCCAAAGAACAAATAATCCAGTCAAGAAATGGGCAGAGGACATGAACAGACATTTCTGCAAGGAAGACATCCAGATGGCCAACAGACACATGAAAAAATGCTCCACATCACTCGGCATCAGGGAAATACAAATCAAAACCACAATGAGATACCACCTCACACCAGTCAGAATGGCTAAAATTAACAAGTCAAGAAATGACAGATGCTGGCGAGGATGCGGAGAGAGGGGAACCCTCCTACACTGTTGGTGGGAATGCAAGCTGGTGCAACCACTCTGGAAAACAGTGTGGAGGTTCCTCAAAAAACTGAAAATAGAGCTACCCTACGACCCAGCAATTGCACTCCTGGGTATATATCCTAAAGATACAAACGTGGTGCTCCGAAGGGGCACGTGCACCCGAATGTTTATAGCAGCAATGTCCACAATAGCCAAACTGTGGAAAGCGCCTAGATGTCCATCAACAGATGAATGGATAAAGAAGATGTGGTATATATACACAATGGAATACTATGCAGCCATCAAAAGACATGAAATCTTGCCATTTGCGACGACGTGGATGGAACTAGAGGGTATCATGCTTAGCGAAATAAGTCAATCGGAGAAATATAACTATCATATGATCTCTTTGATATGAGGAAGTGGAGATGCAAGGTGGGGGGGTTTGGGGGGAGGTAGGAAAAGAAAAAATGAAAAGATGGGATTGGGAGGGAGACAAACCATAAAAGACTCTATCTCAAGAAACAGACTGAGGGTTGCGGGGGGGAAGGGGGATGGGAGAGGGTGGTGGGGAAATGGACATTGGGGAGGGTATGGGCTATGATGAGTGCTGTGAAATGTGTAAACCAGACGATTCACAGACCTGTACCCCTGGGGATAAAAATACATTATATGTTTATTAAAATAAAAAATTAAAAAAAAAAAATGTCATAGACAATCAGAGCCAATCTAGACCTTGAGTGGCTTGGTGCTGCTCACAGGAGAACTGGCCTCAGAACTTAGACTGGGGTGAGCCTAGACATGATTGCCCCACCATCATCCACAAGGGGACAGAGGAAATGTGAAGTTTCAGAACATTATGAGGCCTGATCAAGCTACAGCAATGGTTTCAAAGCTAGGGTGTCAATTTAAAAAAAGGAGGGGGGCGGCGCTTGGGTGGCTCAGTGGCTTAAAGCCTCTGCCTTTGGCTCAGGTCATGATCCCAGGGTCCTGGGATCGAGCCCCACATCCAGGCTCTCTGCTCAGTGGGGAGCCTTCCTCCTCCTCTCTGTCTGCCTGCCTCTCTGCCTACTTGTCTGTCAAATAAATAAATAAAATCTTTTAAAAATTATAAATAAAAAAATTTTTAAAAAGAAAAAAAAAAAAAAAACATTACTGAGAAGTTAGGATTTTCTCTCAGATTAAATTGTCTAAAAACTAACATACCTTTTTCATTTGGTGATCTCATCCCAGACTATATGTCTATTGATTTGTTGATAAGAAAGGAGATATTTGCCCTAAGTCATCTTGCAATAAGGAAGGAAAGGCAGACATTTTGGAAGGAAATTAATAAATGATGTGCTTACAGAAAAAAAACCTAGGCTTCCCAGTGACAACCTCATAGATTGTCTGCCACTTAACTTATAAAATGCATTCAACTTTTATGGAGAAAGCTTTCTCTATTCATGTTAGATGAAAAGTTTGTAGCTTGAGAAAAATAGAGCCTACCTAAATTCTACATCCTCAGCATTCCTTTGAGAATTCAGGAGGTTAGCCAAGGCATGATGTTTAAATCCACTGATCCTTGCAGACAGTTCATTTAATAGTCCTTGTCTTTAAACTTTACTGCTTTTAAACTGTTTTCAATTTCCCATTATACCATGGGATACAATTATTTGTGCATGACTATACTGGAAGCTCCTCAAGGGCAGGATTAAAAAAAAAAAGTAGTAATATTATTCATACTTGTCTCTAGCCCACTGTATTTTTCAACTTATATTTTTGAGTTGAAATTGATTGAAGCTAGAAACTATGTTAAAATAAGCTTTCATAATGAATTGCTCAAATAGGAGAGAGAGTCCCTACCTTTCTTAAATGTTTTCTGATTTTGTTGTTTGCATTAAATAAAAGTATATCTGACTAATTTGGGTTATTTTCCTGTCTTTATTGCCAATATATGTTAGCAAAGTAAATTGACTAATAGCTAAGGTAGATACTATGAGCAGTGTGCTTAAAACCCTGGGAAAGTTCAGGCTTTTTCTATCCCCAGGGGAAGGGAAACCTGATTATATCCAAGTGTGTGATTTCTATTCTAGGCATGAACATTTATACCACTCTACTAGGGGAAGCTGTTAGGGGGAGAAATCAGAGCTTAAATGGAACAGATCTGGATGGATATCTCTTGGATCCCATCCACATGACCTTTGATCAGCCCATCTTTTTGTAGCCTGTGTGATAGCATGAGGACACCTCCTGTTGGACATTGATGACCCCTGCCCAAAGAGGCCAAATATGAACCAAGATGGGGTCAGAAAAAGGTGAACTGGAGAAAGCCACTTAACCATGAGTCTAGTAGACTAGACGAGAAGAACTCTAAGGAATCATCTGAGACTTAAACTTTCATAATAACAAAAAATGCACTAGCTCACAATATCCTGTTTTTTGTTTGTTTGTTTGTTTGTTTGTTTTGTTTTATTAAGATTTTATTCATTTATTAGAGAGAGAGAGAGAGAGAGCACGAGCAGGGAGGAGGGACAGAAGGAGAGGGAGAAGCAGGCTCCCTAATGAGCAGAGAGCCCCCCCCTCCCTTCATGGGGTTCCATTCCAAGACCCTGGTATCATGACTTTAGCAGAAGGCAGACACATAACCAGCTGAGTCACCCAGGTGCCCCAGTATCCTGCTTTCTTATACTGAAGTCTGAGCAGCAACTCATGAGGCTAAAAATAAGGGATTTCTTGTCTTAGATTTTCACTGAGTCAAAGTTCTAATAACTATTTCTTACTCTTTACCTGACCGATTTCTGAAAATAAACAGAAATGGTGATCTCAGGACAGAGGTAATATAATAAAATATGCAAGGAAGCAAGTACATAGTTTTATATTTTTTAACACATTCCAAATTCCTCTCTTTCTTTACTCTCTCTTCATTAGTGTTTTCCTCTCAAACTTTAAACCCTCTAAAAAAGTTTGTCTGTATTGAGTTAATCTAAAAGAGATGTGCTTCAATGATTATTGCTAGCTACACAAGTGCTCAAAGGTTTTGTTGTTGTTGTTGTTTGTTTGTTTTGTTTTTATTTTTATTTATTTATTTATTTTTTTACTTTCTGGAAGCTTAAAATTAAGCACACAAAAAATATACTTATTGACTTGGTATATAAAATTCATGTTAAGAATATATATCATATAAATACAAATATGCACTCATATACATGAGTGTTTACATCTCAATAAACAAAAAATTAATATATGGCATCAATCTGAAATTTCCCACTATGCTACTTTGCCACCTTATAAAATACTAAAAAAAAAAAAAAAAAGAAAAAGAAAAAAGAAATCCAATGTGTCTAAAATCGTAATTTGAGCAGTTAAGCCAATCACTTTAAAGATACAGTTGAATTTAGCAAACATCTTACTTTTCTAAGTACTAATACCTCTACTACCTAGGGGCTTATTGCTTATTTGGTTCTTTTGTCTGAACAGAGGAACCTGGAAGTAATTGCCTAATTAAGGTAGTGTTGGGGAAACATAGTGAGCAAAATTAAGTCAAACTAGATAATTGTTCTCAATCTTGATTGTATGTTGGGAATCAACCTGGGAAGGTTTTTAAAAATATGCCCCACCCCCACAAATTCTGATATAATTGAAATGGGGTATGGCCTGTGTCTTGGGATTCTAATAGCTCCCCAGGTCATATTAATGCAGCCAAGGATGCAGATCATTGAATTAGAACTTGAGAGGTATTGCACTTCATCAATTAATCTTTACTTAGCAGTAATATTTTCACTAAATCCTATGTGGGACTTGGAAATAATACTAATTATGTATATATATGTATATACATATATTCTTTAAAATATGACACATAACTCCTATAGAGGAGAATAAAGGAGCTCTCTAGGAAGGAAGAAATATTAGAGTTCCTCATGTTTCTGAATGTATCCATCATTTATGTTATTATTTAATATAAATTACAGTGATGTTATTTGGAACAAGGAGGGCTTCCCTTTTGTTGTACAAAGTTACTGTTATAAATGGTTTAAAGATGAAAGTGAAATATTGGTATGAAAAAAAGTATTACTTTTAGTATAAGTGAATTCTAAAGTAAGCACAAGCTCATAAGCTTTACTTGACAAAATTATAGGAGTACACAGTAGATTGAAAAATTATAATTAGATTTTGGGTGTGAAATATAATCTTGGAATATGCTACTTTTTCGAGATTGGGATGCTTTTGTATTTGTAGTTCTTAATTTGGTATTTTCTTCATTAATTGCAGTAATAACCAGGGAGAAGGAGTGCTTGGGAAAGTATACAGCAGACATTCAATTATGTATATATTATATACAGGCAGGGGGTCAGGTGGGGTAGAGAGTGTATGTGTGTCAGGGTCAAACTGCCTGTCTGTTCTGTAAGTATCCTCAGACAGTTGCTTAACTTACACACATGCTATTTAAAATTTCATAGGATCATGAAGGAAGTTAATGTAATCAATTTTAAGCATTTAGAATATCACAAGTACTTAATAAGAACTAGATATCATTAAATGGTTTGTACATTTTAAAGAATTATAAAATAGCAGCATGCTTTTGGGGCACCTGGGTGGCTCAGTCAGTTAAGTGTCTACCTTCGGCTTGGGTCATGATCTCAGAGTCCTGGGATCCAGTCCTGCATTGGGCTCCCGGCCCAGAAGGGAATCTTGTTCTTCCTCTCCTCTGCTTCCCCCACCCCAACCACCATCCCCCGCTTGCTACTGTACTCTCTCTCTCTCGAATAAGTAAATACAATCTTTAAAAACAACAATATGATTTTATTTTATTTTATTTTTAAGATTTTGTTTATTTATTTGCCAGACAGAGACCACAGGTAGGCAGAGAGGCAGGAAGAGAGAGAGGGGGAGGCAGGCAGAGGCTTTAACCTCTGAGCCACCCAGGCACCCCAACAACATGCTTTTAATGTTGGGGTTGCAGTATAAAGTACAGACTCTATACCTAGATATAATATAGTATTTCATGTATTATAGTATCTGCCTTCTTTGTATTGAGTATTTAATCAAAGGAGAATTGGCAGTTTGATTAATTTTAACAGTATAAGCAATAGTAATATTTCATATTTTAAGCATAAGCAAATCGTTATTTTAAAAAGAGGTTATATTTTTATCGTTGAGGAAACTGTTCATGAAAAATTAAAACTTGTTTGGAAGTATAAAAGATTTCTAAAAGGCCACTGTATAAAGTCGATCAATGAATCCAAATTTAAGTGCTTTTCTTCTTGCTGTTTACAGTAGAAATGAGCCGAACAATACCTACACTGGTCAGCTTCGATGAGTCCTCATTAATAAACTACTCTGTTTCTTTAAGCAAGCCAGTAAAAAGTAAAGAGTTTTACTCTTTCTTGAGTTCTAATGGGTCTTTTTTGAGAAAAGATGTTAAATAAAAGTCTTTTGAAAGGCCAACAGTCCTGGGTTTTGTTTTTTCCCTCTTCTGCTTTAAAAGCAGACTCGCGGTGCCATTTCATTTGTGTCAAGTAGTTTGTGCTTCCCATTTCCATCTTCTCCAGCTCCTAACGCTATCTTGCAGCAATGCTCTTCAGCGGGCCCAGGGGAGCCAAGTGTCAGTTTTTCCAGATGGCAAGCTGCCAGTCTACAGTAGACTGGTGAAGAGTCACAGAGGGAATTCATTTCATTGCAAAACCAAAGAACATCATCTCATGCACACCTTGTACATGATCAGCTCACAACAGTTGATGAGTAGCCACTAAAAAGGGACAGATGGAGAGAGACAGAGGAGAGAGAGAGAGAGGCTGTTTTAGTGAATTTAGCCCATGTTCTAGACTATTATATACTGACATATTTTATTTTGCAAACAGAAAGTTTTTAAACATGATTGTCAATTTACAGGAACTTCACTCCTAATAGCTGGAACAAAATTCGCAATTTGCCCTAATTAAAATACTCGTTTGGGGGAATGAGCTTTTCTCCTTCATATTTAAACTGAATGTTAAAAAAAAAGTTAAATCACTTTAAATGGTCTTTAAATTGCATTCTCGCTATCAGAATTGTTAACTCTTTTTGCCTGAAGAGAAAAGCCTCAATGTATAAATACAATATCAAAGTGGAAAGTGGTTTTTCTATAATAAATATTTTGGCTATTACAGAGTTTGTATTTAAATGGGAAGTATTATGAGTTTTACCAATAGGGAATGCTAACTGAGAAATACGTTACTTTTTAATAGTTTTGTAAATGGAGACCCAAAGCATAGGGAACTGTATGATCTAAAATATTATTTCAGTAATTGAACAGATATATCTACTGGTAGAAAGTTTAAATTGCAAAGGATGCATGAAAATATAGCATATAAATAGATTGTGAAGCCAAGAGACAGAGATTTCAGCTTCAAATCCACAGGTTCCCAGGGGTCTTAGGCGGTCTCTCTGGGTTTAATCTGTAGAAGCAGCAGTTTGATTTGGCTCTCTAGATTTCTTCTGTCTCTTAAGGGAGAGAGTTATATGGTTAAACTGCAAATTAGATATTTGCCTGAGCAAGGGTTACTATGTGATAGTTTTGTTATTATAACACATCTTCATTTTATGATAGCACAACAATTTATTTACACAGGAGGAATTCAGAAATACGGTGTTCTTTTCTGAATATTACTATAAACACACAATTTGTAGCATTTGTGTATATTGAATAAGTACAGTGTAATGTCAACATCTGAGTGCTCATGGTATGATTATTATTATCCTAACATTTTTTTCAGCACCTTCAAATATCTTTAATCAACTAACTTGTGAATTTTACCCACCTAAGAATTAAATGAATAAGTATTTTACTGGAAAAAAGTTATTTTAATTCACAGTTAAAAGTGCAATTGTATACGTTATAGTGGGCAGTGGCAGAAACAAGATTATTTTTTAGATAGCCTACAGCTAGACTATATTTTACAATATAGTCTAACTGTATTTTTAAATCTATTCTAAAAATAATACTAGGTAGTTTATTTGTTGTATTTAGAAACTTTTACCATGATAAAATTTGAATTATAACTTTGCATCTTAAGTTATTAGATTCTCTTGACTTTTAATATGAGATAAGAGCTTTATGGAAGGATAAATAGAAAAAAATGCCAAAAATGTTTGGAATTTTCAAAACCCTACTTGATAGTTACTATTTTGCCAATTTCCCTTGCCTTTATCAAAGACTCCCCAAAATGTTGGATGCTGGTTCGGGTGCTGTGAAATTCAAATGAAAGCAATCATTTACCTGCTTTTCATAAGTTTAAAGTCTCAGAAGACAAGGTAGTCCTTGGTGTCCACAAATACATCCCATCATCATACAAAGCCAGCTATATGCATCCTTAATATATGTGCTGCCAAAGCGAGCACTATATACATTCTTAAAATTATGATGAAAAGATAATTAACTTCATATTCTAAATATAGAATTTTTAGATGTGGAATCTCTGGTCAGTAATTGGGGCACAAGTTTTTAAGGAAAATCAGCTATCTTCCTAAGAAGAGAAACAGAGGGGAGTTTGTTACGAAATGGAAAGCTGAACACGCACAGCCAGGTATCATATGTGAGAAAGCTCTAGCTCACCCACGCTAAAGAGTTTTCCCAAGGTGCAAGGCAACAACACAAGGGCTGCCTTGGAGGCTGGAGGGTCCTGGATCTAGCACAGGACTCCCTATCTGGTCCCCAGAGAGGTCAGACTTTGCATGATTGGGAGAATTGATTGATTGGTTGATTTAAAAGATTTTATTTATTTATTTGACAGAGAGAGAGACAATGAGAGAGGGAATATAAGCAGGGGGAGGGACAGAGGGAGAAGCAGTCTCCTTTCTGACCAGAGAGCCCAAAGCTGGACTCCGTCCCAGGACCCTGGGATCATGACCTGAGCCTAAGGCAGACACTTAACATCTGAGCCACCCAGGCACCTCAGGAGGATTTAAAATAGATCAATTCTTCATTGCTTTTGTCTTCAGAAAACAGCGGCTGGCCATTGGTAGAAGTGTGTTTGAAAGTGTCGAGCTCTTGGGTTGGGGGGGGGGGTGTCAATGTAGAAACTCTAAGGCAGCATTTCTATTGGAGTATGTTAGTAAGCCGAGAAGGAAACATGAAAATCTGAGGGTGGGAGTGGGGCAGAGATCTACGAGACAGACTACGGCAGGCAAGCCAACTTCTTTCTCGTCTTGCAGCAGACTGTCTAGATTTCCTTAAAGACTGGTCTACGCAGGTGTACAAGCAGGATGATTTCCAGAGAGTCATGCTTCTGCAACACTTTCATACACTTTTTAATTAACAGAATATGAAGCACTTCATGTGTTATTAATACAATAATCAGTGCTCATTGTAATAGGAACTGAGTTCAGCACCCTTCTCAACCCAACGTGGATGCTCCTTTTACCCTTTGAAAGAAAAGGAACAAAGGTTTGAGACTTTGAAACTTTCTCAGGTCAAACTGCTAATAAATGGCAGGCCTGGGATTTCAACTCTCTGCTGACTGACAGCAAACCTTTGCTCTTAACAACTACAGGAATATTGTACGTAAAATGTAGGCTTTGCATAAATTAACTTCATTGGTTATAAATAGACAGAAAAAAGAGAAAAATGATTCTGCTCTAAGTTTGAAGAATATGTTGGATCCAAAAAGCATTTTTGGCCTTTTTAACTAAGATTTCTTGAGATTTTAATTTGCTATGTGCATGGCATTTCCCAAAGGATAGAGGAACAATGTATGTTGTGTTTTGTAACATTTGACCATGGAGCACTTTTGCAAAAGTTTTTTTTTTTTTTTAATTCATTCGTTTGTTACTAGGTTACCATCTACTTACTTTCTTGTCTCTTCCACACAACTCGGGCTTATATAGGAGCCAGCCCAGACCGTTCCCTGCTATGGGAAAACATATATAAGGTGACTGAGAAATTTTTTCTTTAAAAATAGTCCCATACAGCACTCAGATATTTTGGTTGCTATTGCCTTATTTTGAAACTGCCTTGTCCTTCGGCAACTGAAGAAGTCAAAATCTACTTTTTTTTTTTCAGGTTTTTCCTGATAAAATTCTCATTATCTAGTAGCTGAAATAATATGTCACTTTGAACTTTAAAAAAAAAAATCCTTTTCAACCAAAGTGAATACTTCTTAATGGCAGGCATATTTCATATTGTGGTTCCTCTGTGCAAATGGTAGAATCTTAGTATTTTCTGAATATGACTTCTTTTTTATCTCCCACGCCCCCACCAGTTGAGTGTCCATATGAACACTTCTGTATAGAGTCTATGTGTTTCTATTCTTTCCATAATTAAGACTATTTACCAGGTCTTCATATATGAGGTTGTGGATTACCACAGATCTTCTCAAGGAGGACTTACTAATGGGCCCAGCTTTCATTCGGTTCTTCAGCTGATAAAGAAAAGGACTTGGAATTTATTTTCCTGGAGCAAAGTGTATTTCCTACACTATATTTTTCTTATTGTAACAGATAACAATTTGAGGTATCACAGCATCTGCTCACACTGGGAAGTCTAGGGGAGAGGAGATTACAGTTATCCAGCTTGGAAGTGACAGGCCGTGATGCTGGGAATGGAAAGGAAATATCAGCTTCAAGCAGTGGTGTAAATAGGGTGGTGTGGTCACACTGGTCACAAACACAGAAGGAGAGATCAGGGCCAAAAGGATTTGCTCTGGGTGCCTTCCTACAGTTCGTCCCATCTGTTCTGCCATGACTTGTTAGTCACATTGCAGAGTGGCCCTGTGTCACTTTGACCTTATCTGTTCCTTGGTCATCTTTCAGTGACTTCCACTTTTGGAACAGCCAGCCTTGTCTTGACATGTCTAACCTGTCACCAGCACAGGGACATCTTTTCTTCAGTCCCTGAGAAGTTATCTCTGCTTCTTCCCGGCTCTCACTCCAGTGCAGAATGAGTGTTTTCTTGAGATCTGGAGCCAGTCAAGGATTTAATCGATCTAATCATACTGATCCTAAGAATCATCAGTTCATCGCTTTCTGTATTTACTGGTTTGTGCTAAAATGACTGAATTTTCATTTTCTCTAATTTTTCTCTCAATTCTATGCTTAGTTTTTTTTCCCCCTACCTTATAGTGCCTGAATAAATTCTAACCACTTCTGTCTCCCCTAGTGGGACCAGCTATAGTCATGAGGGTCAAGCGGTTAGTAGATGTCCATGCACTAAAAGCTGCCCAATGACATTCCAAAGTCTACCTCTTTTGTAAACAGTTTTGCTGTTGTTATTGCTTTTTTGTTGTTGTTGTTGTTAAAGATTATTCATTTATCAGAGGGAGAGCACAAGCAGGCAGATAGAGGAAGAAGTAGGCTCCCCGCTGAGCAGGGAGCCCAATGCAGGACTCGATCCTAGGACCCTGGGAATATGACCTGAGCTGAAGGCAGATGCTTAACCGACTGAGCCACCCAGGTGTCCCAGTTTATTGCTGTTTTTTTAATCACCAAATTTTCTTTAATTAGCCAAGGAGGTTGAGTAAGGTTGAGTATCATGCATGGCAATATTCAGCAGGAGAAATAAATTAACTGTGATACCTGAGCAAGGAAAAAGGATGTGGCTGGCTCACTCTCTTTATTTGTGGCTCTCAAACTGATTCCAAAAGCAACTTCAGAAGATGAATTTTCAAAAGGGAACATCATCAGAATAATCAATGGCTAAACTTTCAGAGTCATTATTTCTGAGTATGAATGTATTTATTGCACACATAAGTCCTGTCCAAGAGTATAAATTCCTAAAGACAAACCTAGTAGAAATAGTAAATTATCAGAGGTCTTGCCATATAAGTGTTATCAACTTCTGTGCAATGGTGACATTTCACCAGATTCTGGGCAGATGCTGCAGTTTTACCCAATCTAGTGTCTTGGCTTAGTTATGTTTGCCTGGACAAGTAGTGAGGTGGAAGAATGACAGAAGTAGAAACCTCAGCTCAGAGAAAGTAGTGTTTTCTTGATCTCAGGGCTGCTCTCATTGCTGTTACTAATTCTAACTTGGCTCCTGCTGATCACTGGCAAAGGGCTCTGATACTGTTTGACTTTCAATTTGGGGAAATATATTAAAATTTGCCTTGGGGCAAAAAGCACACTTTATAACTGGTTTCATGCCAGCAGAATCAGACGTTGTCAATACATGCTTGTTGAATCAAATTGATTTGAATTGAACACCACTGGAGGCAATTAGTATTATGCCAGGGAAGAGAAGGTTTGTGACGATTACCCAGTATTTGTGGATCACCTACTGTATACTAGTGTGCTGTGAAAGAGAGAGCAAAGTTGTTTCTGATCTCCAAAATCTTCCAATCCTGCAGTGGATGAGAGTAAGAAAGAAAGACAGACTTCCTTCCAAAGCATGTAACCTTGGTGAGTGACAGCAGAGCAAACTGCCACCATCCCCCTGGGGACATTATAGAGACATTTCAAACAATGTTTCAAGCCAAGGCTGTAAATATATGTCCTTGGCATATTATACCAATTATACTTCCTTGGTAGTGTTGTCATGCATATGAATATTTACCTAACACTTAGCATAATGGTTGCCATGTAGTAACGGTAGACAATCTTGCAGAATCAGAGGGGAGAGTTCTTTGCCATTTGCTCATTGCAATGCTTCCTTATGAACATGAATTTGGAAAACAACCTAGGAAACCAGAGCAGAGCAAGGCTACTTAGTACCCCAAAGTATTGTTAAGTTATAACTCATGAGCCAGTGGAAATAAGCATAGGGTATTTTCTAGGTCTTTAGAGGTTACATTTTTTAAAAATCTGGTTATTTTGTAATAGCTCTGGAAGAGAATTAAGAAAGCACCTCTTCGGGGTGACTGGATGGCTCAGTGGGTTAAAGCCTCTGCCTTCGACTCGGGTCATAAGCCCAGGGTCCTGGGATTGAGCCCCGCGTCGGGCTCTCTGCTCAGCAGGGAGCCTGCTTCCCCCCCCTTCTCTCTCTGCCTGTCCCTCCACCTACTTGTGATCTCTGTCTGTCAAATGAATAAATAAAATCTTAAAAAAAAAAAAAAAAGAAAGTACCTCTTCAAAATCCTGAATGAGAAAGGAAAATGTAATTGGGTAGCATCTCTGGTATAAAAGAGAAAGGCAAGAAACTTCAGGTAAGGAAGCGGGAGCCCAATAGTGTCCAATGTGCTCTGTCAAAGTAAAAAAAAAAAAAAAAAACATCTTGTAGCCCCCCTGTCCAAGCACAAGGACCAGTATTAAATATCTGTTTAGACCTATGCAAGAGTCCAGAAATTAGATAAGAAACCTCTTCATCTAAGAGTTGGATAACTAGTTTGGGTAAATATGTTATTAGATAGTGTTTTCTTGAATAAAGGTAGATGCATTTGATTAAAACCTTGTATCACTTATTTCAATCAGAATTTTAATCCATTTACTTACTAACTTAAAAAAAAGTCTGCTTTTTGTGGGGACTTTTGTTTTTATTTTTGTTTTTAACTGGGTTTGGCAAGGCCAAGTTATTCTCCATGAATCAGATTTTACCTAAGTCAAGTACTAATGTTATCTATTTTTCTTCACATTTTCTGTCTTCCTCCTCCCATTTTAACCAGTCTTGCAGGCAACTAATTTCCTCAGGCTCCATCAGGTCACATTTGTCAATAGAGGTCCTCTCCGTCCTATTTCTATGCTATGTATCTGATATTATCCTCTCTCCTTTATTTGTTAGTACATTTTCCCTACTGGTAGGCTGCCTCCCCCCTTCAGGTTTCATTGTCACCTTACTGAAACTTTCACAAACTGCATTGTAGTAGTCAGCCTCAGAGATATTACCCATTTATCCTTACCCTTGGTATTCTTACTTTTGTGTAATTTCCTCCTGAATTGTACCAGAGCTTGTGTGATCAACAGAATATGGCAAAAGAGATGGGTGTATCATTTCTAAGTTTGGGCTCTCAAGACTACTGCTTCTATCTTGATTCTGTGTGTGTGCCTGTGCATGTGTGTGTGTGTGGTCACTTGTTCTCAGGGAGGCAAGCTGTTATATGGTAAGGGCACTCAGACAGCCTGTAGAAAGGACTATGTGATGAAGAATGGGGCCCTTTGGTCAATAACCAGCAAAGAATGGAAGCTTACTAACAAGAACTTGAGTGAACTCAGAAGCTTTATTCTTCAGCCTTGGTTGAGTCTTGAGATGACTGAAGCCTTGGTCTACAATTTGAATATAACCTTGTGAGGGGTCTTGAGCCAGAACCATCCACCTCGGCTGTTCCCAAATTCCTGACTCAGAAACTATATGAGATTATAGATACTTGTTATAGGTTGCCATCTTTGGAGAAAATTTGTTACATAGTAGTAGATGGCTATGTGCAATACAACCACAATGTGCACTCACAGCAGCGCCCCATCACTTGGCCTTCCCTTCTTTGGGGAAATTGCAGTTCCTTGGATTCAATACTCTCGAGTTGACACTTAGGTTTTTGTAAAACTATTGAGTGGTAGCATTCTCTATCTTTCATGTTGGCCCAGAATTTAGGGATGAAATTTTGCTTTCATCTTTATCTCAGAGGAAAGAACGCTGAATTATCTGGCACTAGACTATCCTCAAAAATGGGGTCTTATACTTAACCACCCTGCTTGATAGAGGGCTGGGTATCTGTAGCGAGGAGGGTACAGTGGTACAACTAAGTTTTAGACTACTTCATTTGCATCAGAACCCATTTTTCTTGTCCCTTATTATCATTGCAAACACGAATAATCCACAGATAGTGTTGATTCTCATTTATGTTCTATAAAGTGACTACAAACATTGAGTTAGCAAATACTGAACCATGGCTCCTAGGGGAGATAGAAGGTTAGGTTTCTATAAGATTCTGGTCACATTTTCTTCAACTGATCAATATACAATATTGTTTTATGTGTATATCTGTCTATAGGAAATTTATTCAATATACACAGGCATATCTCATTTTATTGTGTTTCCCTTTATTGCACTTCACAGAATTACACTTTTTATAAATTGAAGATTTGTGGCAAGCCTAGGTCGAGTCAGTCTGTTGGCACCATTTTTCCAACAGCATTTGTTTACTTCATGTCCCTGTGTCACATTTTGGTAATGTTTGTAATATTTCAAACTTCTTTTATTATTACTATATTTGTTATCATTATCTGTGATCAGTGATTAAGACTCACTGAAAGCTTAAATGATGGTTAGTATATTTTAGCTACAAAGTGTTTTTTCATTAAAGTATGTACCTTGTTTTTCCAGACATAATGCTACTGTATACTGGACTACAGCATAGTGAGTGTGCTTTTATATGCACTGGGAAAACAAACAAACAAAAAATTTGGCTTGGCTTTATTATGATATTCACTTTATTGCAGTGGTTTGGAACTGAAACTGCAATATCTTCAAGGTATGCCTATACTGTGGATTCATTAACATTGAACTCACAACTCACAAAACTGTAACTCATGCCTGGACAAGACTTACCTAACATTCATTTTCTTTGTAAGGCCGATCACAGCTTTCTTGCTCTTATCAACACTACATAGCGGTTCCACATTACACTCAAGGGCTATTTTCTAACAGGGTAATGACCAATAAAAAAGCAAAAATATGCAAAAATTTGGCACTTACTAGATTGTGAAAAGGGCACTGTTTATAGTAGGAGAGTTGAAGCAAGAAGGCTGAGTACTGGCTTGTTCAGCCTCAGAGGGGAATGGGCACACTGGGTGACCCAAGGTTTCACCACTCTGCACATGTCCATGAATGACGTCAAAAGGTCCTTGAGCATTGTCTTTGAGGTCGCAAATAAATTTTACTAAGTAGTGAATTTGTAAACAAGGAATCCACAAATAATAAGGGTCGACTGTATTTAGTGGGTTAGTCATATATTCTTCATGGTAAATGTGACAGTCTTTGACATAAAAGTACTTGCTATCTGGTGGATATGAAAAATTAGAAGAGGCAATGCCTACTGGATTGCACTGCCCTCTGAACACTTTAGTTAACCTGAATCTCTACTGTTATCCAGTATCGAACTGATTTGAATGGCTGGAATCAAATCATTCCAAAGCTGGAACAGATAGATCCCTTTACCCAATGAGGCTGGATAGCCTGACTGCTCTATACTATCAGACTGTGCACCTGGATCAGATTACTGATGCCCATCTTTACCCGGACAGCTGTTTCTGTAAGTTTTCTCATATTCAATATCCCATATCTGATGTCAATTATCTTGGGGGAGGTAGAACAATATAGATCTTTACCAAATAGATTTCTGCTTTACCCTTCAAAACCTTCTCTGCCACCCATCTCCACATCAACTAGAAAATTTATAAACAAATCTAATCAGAGTTGCCTAATTATAAAATCACCTACAGATCATTTTGAAAAACAAAAACAAAGCAAAACAATAATTTCTCCCAAAATATATATCAGAATTTCCAGGGGAAGGTCTTGAAATTCTATATTCTTATCAAGTGTTCTATAATGATTTCTATGACTAGGCAAATTCTCACTCTTAATATTTTTCCAAAAACTTTGAAAATTTGGAGAAGAGTAAAGAGAAGAAAATAAGATTCCTGACTCAAGATTTCTTTTAGGTCCATATGAACCCAGGTTTTTAATTGAAAGTAGCTATCAGAAAGGCTCAGCCTTAGATAATTTTCACATAAGTAATGTTAAAAACATATTAATGGAATTGCAATGGATAAATTAGTTAGAAGTATATGTTATGGCCCTGGCTTGCCTGTGAGGAAGTAGCAATATTTGGCGTAAAATATTTAATATATTAGATTTGAGACTCACTCTTTCTAGTGCTTTCTTGGTCTTACCAGAAGACATCAACATAATTTTTAGCAATTACATCAAAATTACCTGCCTCTTGGTAATTGTAAGACAGAAGGACACAATTAGTGTGAGATGAATTTCTGTTGTAGATATACTAACATGTGAAGAAAACAAAATAACGAAGACATCAAAAAAGTGGCAAATAATTGATGAATTCAGGTTATATATTATTACATTACACTAATTTATTTCATATAAATTATAATTGCCCCGGGGCGCCTGGGTGGCTCAGTGGGTTAAGCCTCTGCCTTCGGCTCAGGTCATGATCTCAGGGTCCTGGGATCGGGCCCCACATCGGGCTCTCTGCTCGGCGGGGAGCCTGTTTCCTCCCCACCCCTCTCTGCCTACTTGTGATCTCTCTCTCTCTCTGTCAAATAAATAAATAAAATCTTAAAAAAAATTATTATTGCCCCAATCATGTTAAAGAATATTGTCCCAACTAGAAAAAAGTAAATTGAGATAGTCCTAAATAGAGAATATATCCCCATTTGCGTAGATTCTACGATATTTTTAACCTCTAACTAAAAACAGCACAAAACAAAACAAAAAACTGTCCTCTTTTTTTTCTAACTTGCATTATTTGCCTCTTAACAATATCTACTTTCCTTCATATCCTTTACCTGCCCCCAGCTGGATTTCGATTATTCATTTGAAGTCTTATTAACACCCTTGTGCTGTGGTTTGAATGTTTACTGCTGTAGTTACTCCTCTGAAGCACATCATGGAAAGATGCTGTTTTCTTTATTAAGAGCTCTGTAGGGTGCCTGGGTGGCTAAGTCAGTTAAGCATCTGCCTTCTGCTCAGGTCACAATCCTGAGGTCCTGGGATTGAGTCCTGACACCTGCTCCCTGCTGAGCAGGGAGTCTGCTTCTCCCTCTGCCCCTCCCCCCAACTCGTTTTCTCAATCTCTCTGTCTCACTCTCTGTCTCCTAAATAAATAAATAAAATCTTTAAAAAAAAATAAAGACCTCTATATTTACTGAATCCCAGATTCTGGCTTTTCATGGATCACTTTCTTCTAGGATAATTAGTCCAAGTTAGTGATCCCCAAACTCTGGCAAATCTGAATCTTCAGTGGCACATCTTAAAAACAGCTGCTACCGCTGTATCTTAGCTTCTGAGTGAGATCCTGAATGGGATCTAAGGATGGGAGCACAGGGTGCATCATGAGGATAGGGTGTGCTCTGGCACTCTTAGACTTATTCACAAGAAAGGCATCTGCACCCACAGTTTCTGCCCCTGGCTGCACTGACTTCAATTGTGTCTTCTTAATAGGCCTGATGCTGCCAGTCTAGATTTCTACTCCTAATAGCTAAAGGTGCCATTAATTCATAGAATTTCTATGTTCCATTTTGACAAGCATTAAATCAAACAGTATTTTCAGCTAAGAAATTTAACTTCCACAGGCTAATAAAAAAAATACGTGTGAATTAGTTAACATGACCATTTACAGGTTGGGAAGATGCATTTTAATCCTTTTCTGAGAAAATGCCTTTAACAAAAGATCATATTAATAAGGGAATTCCAGGTTATAAGCTGGAAGTGATTCTTTTATCTTGATTAGTCTTTGGAGCCTTCAAATCAGATCCAGAAATTGGTCTCCAATTTTGCCTCTGTGCCTGACTAATCTATTACCACTTTTAGAAACCACAACCTTTAAGAAGCCTACCTCAGTTATTTGGTATTATATCCTAATTCTTCTCCCCTCAGGGTAATTTAATCTTTTCCTTTTTTAATAATACCAAACAATGCAGTAATCAAAATGTTATGCATGAATGAAAGTGGTTTTGTAGCCTTTTGTTCTATTATAAGGATAAAGAAAACTGAATTCAAGAAACATATTCACATGTTCTAAAAAATTGCATAGCATAGTTTGGATGCTGCATGTGATTTGCCATGAAAACAAATCAATAATGAAACCCTTTAAACATTGAAGCAATCAAACACAGCTGAATAACATTAATTGGAAATCATGGTATATTTTATAAATCAAAGATGGAAAATCGATAACAAGGTTGAAGGTGCACCTGTGGTGATCATTCTTGGTTGCATTCTCTTGACAAGTGACCACATAATATTGATTGGGAAGAAGCTTATATTGAATAGATGGTATAAACTGATGTCTGGGCCATTCACTGCTTACAGCCACAAAGAAGAATGGGTCTTAATGAATTGGTCCCCTTATGTGTACATAATTACATAAGCAAACAAGAATTACTCATGTGAGAGTAGTGGTATTGTTAATTAAATGGTTAGTATATGTTGGATTATATGAAATTGAAGATAGGAACCACTGTCATTAATCATAGAATCTTGGAAAAGTACTTTAGAGACTCTAATTCAACATTCTTATGTTATAGTGGGGAAAAAAAGAGACATGGCAGACAAAATGATTTGATCAAGCCAAAATAATAGGCAATGTCTAGATTTAGAACCAAAGACAATATTCTTTCTGTTTCTGATGTATGAATGCAATATCTAGGAATTAAGCACATCTAATTAAATAACATTTATATTGCAAAATATATTTTATGAGTTGGTTTACTAGAATTTGGATTCTATTTTACCAGAAATAGAACTTTATTTAACAAAAGCTAGATCTCAAGAGAAATCCACAAAATTGTTCATGCCAAAGCCCATCTTTCCTTCTGCAACTGGAAAAAAGACTGGCAATACTTTTTCACTTATGTGACTTTAAGAATAAAACATTAAATTCTAAAATGATTTATTATAAATTTAAAAAGTCACAGTGAATAACATGTCTAGTATGTTTTCTAGGTTGACATGCTACGGTATGTGTCTACACTTTTTACTACTGCAAAACTTCAAATTCCTTTTAAACGTAAGATGAAGACTGGAATTGTGCTTTAAGGAATCCCAGTTAACCTAAGTATATATTGGTTTTACAAGCCACAGGGCCCAAAATTTGTATTTCAAGATCCCTTGCATGTTGTATAGATTCCTTCATTTTCTTAAAAAGGAACAGCCTTTATTTATTTCCATCATAATCTCGGTTAACTATTTCCCTTGACTCAAAACAAATATAGTGATTCATTGTCATCTTCTAATACATATTATAAGTTACCATGGAGAACTTTATGCATCCAGTGTTTCTATTCACAAACTGTAATTAGATTTTTATCCTCTCCAACCCTAATTCTCACTAACTCTATGTATCATTTACCTATTGCTTTATAATGAACCACCCCAAAACTTAGTGGCTTGAAGCAACCATTTATTTACCTCACGTTCTGTGTGTTAACAATTTGGCGTGGTCTCAGGTGGGTTGGTCTCAACCACCTCTGCTGGTCTCAACCAAGATCACTTAAGTAAATACAGTGACCTGCCCGTAGTTGGAAGGCTCTACGGCTTGGATTGGCTGACTTTAGTTGGTGATGACAGAAGTGACTGGACCACATGTTGCCTATCATACAGGAGGCAGCCAGGGCTTTGCCACATGGTGGTGGCAGCAGGGATTTAAAGAGTGTAAGTAGAGGGAAAAACTCCGTGTGCAACAGCTGTTTAGTCTCTGCTCACATCATACTGCTAATGTTCTGTTGGCCAATAAAAGTGGCATAGCCAACCCAGAATCAAGGAATGAATTAATAGTCACCATTTCTTAAAAGGAAGAGCTGCAAAATCACACCACCAGAGCATAGGTGCAGAGATGAGAAGAATTTGTCATTTTTGCAATCTATCACACATTGATCCTGTTATGACTACTTAGTTGCCTGAATAGAATGTCAGAAAAATTGCCTAGATCCAAGTCCCATATCTATTCAGTTTTAGAGAACTATTCAAGCCAAATATATTTTACTCCAAAGGTATCAAATCCATCTTATGATAGATCTTAAATATATCTCATACCTCTTCCTTCTTTCGTCTTCACTGTAGGTCAAGCCACCGTTTCTGATCTGGATATAATCTCCTTCCAACCGATCTTCCTGTTTCCAACTCCCCTATCTGCAATACATTTTCCATGAAGTAATCTGAATGATATTTTAAAATGTAAATGAAGTCATACTATTTTCCTAATTTAAACATTCCAGGAATTGTCATCCTCCTACTTAGAAAATAAAAATCCAAAGTTCTTATCTTGTTTATATAAGACTATAAGATCTTCCCCCTTGCTTTGCTCCCTATACATACATCATTATATCCTGCTCAGGGTTCATTATGCTTGAGCCACACTGGCCCGTTTATTGTTTCTCTAATACACTGAGTTTATTCTCCTTAAAAGTATTTGTTTTGGCTGCTCCTGAAGACAGAGCTTCTGAAAGGAATACTCTTCTCTCTTGGACTACTTGGCTTTCTCTCATTATGCAGGCTCACTGACAATGCCAACTTCATAGAAAGGACTTTCTTAACTGTTTTCAGTAAAGTAACATGCTTTTCCCTGTTGTATAGGGTCCTTCATAAAGGCAATTTATTATATTATATTGGGACGGGACACAAGAAAATGGTGTCAATATAATACTCATTAGTAATCATCTTGTACATATTTTTACTTTTATAACATCTATTTTTTGCCACCCTTGCAAACTAAATAACAGTAGAGACCTTATCTCTCATAATCACTAATACATTCTAAACGAAGGCCCAGTGTTTAACACAATATTTGTTGAATTAAGAAATGACATGCTGGTGGTGAATATTATGGAGGGCACATATTGCTTGAAGCACTGGGTGTGGTGCGTAAACAATGAATTTTGGAACACTGAAAAGAAATAAAATTAAAAAAAAAAAAAAAGAAATGACATGCTTCAGATCTTGGAAAACACCATGCAAAATAACAGGACTCCTTCCACATCTTGGGTAGCTTTCCATAATGAGCTGAAGGCCAACTGTTTCAAAGCTCATTCTCCTCAGAGTTTTTCTTTGATGAGAGTCTCTCCACTATAGGGGGACATGATTCCGAAAGGATTAAAGCTGTCATGTATAGGGCATTTAGGCCAGGTATGACTTCAGGGATGCCTACATAACCAAAGGGGAAACAATGGTCTTTGAAATTAATTTCCTCTAACATTTAAATAATATATCCTTACCAGGTATGACAAGGGAGAAATGATAAAGGTTGAAGACTATCGAAGACCTGAATAATAGAAGGAAGTAAATACTGAAAGGAGAAACATGAAAGAATTGTAGATTTAGTGACACGGAAGACAAACTACATTGGCTTGCTTTGATTAACCCTATTTTCCTTTAACTTGGTAAAGATAAAAATATAAGCTACATCTGGAGTATTTTTGTCATTCCTGACTGAAAATACAGACAGCTGTGTTTTAGATGATTTATGAATATTTTTAACGCAGATTGTGTAAAGAGTTTCAGTCTCAGTGGAATAAAGTATGCTTGACAGCAGAGTTATAACTAGAAGGACTGTTAAGAATAGAGTTATGGAGATTAAGGAATGTGTCCTAGATTTATAAGAGTATACACAAAATAATTCAGTCTTATAATTACCTTAGAAAATTGGTAAAGAGAAGAAAATAAGTTTTTAAGCTTAGTGCTGCATTTTGGGATATTTTTAAAAAATGTTGTGTGGGCCTGGTAACAAAACGGAATTCTTGAGATTGTTTATGTTGGAGTATTGACATTTCCAGGAGATTTGTGATATATCAAAATGTCTAAAACAGTCTATTTTAAACATGGACTAGAGGGAGCATATATCTTGCTTAGTCGAGTTCTCAGCTGAGTAATGTAGGACACTTGATATATTTACTGTATACATGCATAGATGTATGCATATTGTATATATATGTGTGTGTGTATTTATTTTTGAACATTTTGCTTTTATTGGAATGGAAATATCCTATTCCTAGACCTATCGAAATTTTTATAGAACTGTATTATTAAAATTGGTAATAAATATTTTTTTAAATTGCTCTACCTGGTTCTGTTTTTATGTATTTAGACCCCTGAATATTGCAGATTTTGAAATATAAATATATACTCAAGTAGATTAAGAATATTTAAGAATCAACATACTTATTCGTTAAAGCTAGGCTATAAAATATCCACCAGATGGAGGGACTAGATGAGTAACTATGGAAAATATAAGATAAGAAGACAAATTATTAAAAATTAAATTATTTTAAAAAGTGAATTATTTTTAGTAAAGTAAAAAAGTAAATTATTTTCTAAAAGTGAATTATTTTTTTAAAAAGTAAATTTTTTAAGAAAGTAAGTTACTTTTTAGTAATTCTACACATTCACAAATTAGTATTTTTAAAAGAGTAAATTATTTTTATTTTATTTTATTTTATTTTTTCAGTGAATTATTTTTTAGTAAAGATACAAATCAGTAAAGCATAAACTAAAAAGTGCTGTGTGCAATTAAATTTTGTGGTATAAATTTTATGGAGTATAAATTTATATCTCAATAAATCTGTTAAAAACACTATGTAAAAATGATATTTACAGAAACATGATAAATCAAGGTAGATTCTTTGAAGGCTGATATCAGCTGGTAGGCATGAGCACACACTGTGTGTTTCTTACTATTGACATCTATTCTTTTTGGGGTGTCCTCTGTTCTGGCTGGTTAATACAGAGGTTTCATCAGTTTTTAAGGATTTGATCATCACCATTCCAGGTAGAGAGCTTGGAGTATAAAATTCAATGTGTTAAATGTTCTAAAAAAAAAAAAAAAAAAAAAGAAGAGAAAGAGAGAGAGAACAACATGAAATAATACATGCTTCTCACTCTCCCTCTGTTGCTCCCCCTGCTTGTGCTCTCTCTGCTTCCGTCTCTCTCTATCAATGAATAAATAAGATCTTTAATTTAAAAAAAAGACTATAATTGATGGGCTCATAACTAGACTCAGTACAGTTGAATTCACAATCAGTGAACTTGAAGATAGAAACATGAAGTAGAAACCACAAAGAGAAATAAACACACACACACACACACACACACACACCCTGCAGAGAATCTAAGAGCCGTGGGTTAATAATAAATGGTCTGATATATACATTAGGCAACCCAGGAAAAGGAATGAAAGAGAGCATAAGGAAGAAGAAATATTTGAGGAAAAAATAGTCAAGAATTTTCTATAATTAATGAGAGAGATCAAACCACAGTACAAGAAACTAAGGAAACATTAAACAAAATAAACACCAAATAAACCACACCTAAGTGTATCATACTCAAACAAATAAAAACAAAAGAGAAAAAAAGAAACATTACATACAGAGGAATAAATATAAGAGTTTATACGGACATATAACTGACCGTCTTTAAAGTCAAAAAAATTCAGCCCAGTTCTACATCCAGTGAAACAGCCTTTCAAAATGAAGCAAAATAAAGTTTCCACAGAGAAAAACTGAGGGAACTCATTGCAAATAGATCAATTTTATGAGCGATGTTAAAAGTTCTTCAAAAGAAAGAATATGATACTATACAAAAACTTTAATGTTCACAAGAAAATGAAGTGCATTTGAACTATAATAAATGATGAGAAAATAAACTTTTTTCATATTTTAATTGCTCTGAAATACAACTGACTATATAAATCATAAATGATAGAAATGCATCATATGCTTATGACATATTAAAAGAATATCTTATAACAACATTAACACAAAAGGCACAATAAGAATTTTAAAATATATTTTTTAAGATTCTTAACACATAAAATGGTATAAAAATATTATTTAAAGTTACAGGAAAATTGCATTAACTAAAGATGTATACTATAAGCCTAAGGCAAGCAATAAAACTTTTTAAAAAAGAAGTATAACAATGTCAATAGAAAAGATAATAAAGAACAATGAAAAATGCTCAATCTAAGAGAAAGCAGGAAAAGAGGGAGGGGGAATAACAAATGACAGAAGAGATAGAAAATAGCTACTAAGCTTTGAATCCAACAAAATCAAAAATATTACACTAAATATGAACTAACTGACCCACCAATAAAAGGAGGAAACTGCTTTATTGGACAGAAAAGCAAGGCACAAATCTATTCTTCAAAAATTCATTTTAACATAAATATATAAATAATTAATATAAGGAGAATTTTCAACAAGGGTGCTAAGACAAGTTAAGGTGAAAATAAAAGCCTTCATGATGCATAATGACAGAACATCTGGTAAGTCACATGCTAAAGCATGAAATTGGACAACTACTTCACAATAGTATACAAAAATTAATTCAAATGAGTCATGAGGGAGCCTGGCCAGCTCAGTCAGTTAAGTGTCTGACTCTTGGTTTCGGCTCAGGTCATGATCTCAGGGTTGTGAGATGGAGCTTTGTGTTGGTTTCTGCACTCAGCACAGAGTCTCCTTGAGGTTCGTTCTCTCTCTCTCTCTCTCTGTCCCTCCTCCTGCTCTATAAAGAAAGGAAGAAAGAAAGAAAGAAAGAAAGAGTAAAATTGTTAAAAATATATAAACAGAAAACAAAAACAAAATGAGCCACAGGTCCAAAGGTAAGAGCTAATGCTATAAAAGAAAACAAGATATTTTCATGATCTTCTATTAGAAAATGGTTTCTTAAGTGTGACACCAAAAACAACAACAACAAGAGATAAACTGGACTTCACCAAAATGAAAACTTTTGTGTTTTAAAAGATGTAGTCACAAAGGTGAAGACAGCTCAAAAAATGGAAAAAAAATTGCAAAAATATCTGATAAGAGACTCATATTCAGAATATGTAAAGAATAATTATAATTCAATACTAAAAAGACTTCCCAGTTTTAAAATGTGCAATCTGAATAGACATTTCTCTAAAGAAGATACACAAATGGTCAATAAGAGCATGAAAAGATGATCAACTTTGCTAGTCATTAGGGAAACGTAAATTAAGACCGCAAGGAAATATCAATTCCCACCCATTAAAAACAGAAAAGATAAAATTAAAAAGACAGATGATGGTAAGTATTGGTGAGAAAGTGGAGAAATTAGAAGGAACGACTTCTAATAGGCATGTGGTTTCTTTTAGGGTTAATAAAATGTCTTAAAATTAGATTGTGGTGAATATTAAATATTCATATAACTGTATGAATATAGTAAAGAACTAAACTGTGAAATTTAGGTAAGTGAATTTTATGGATGTAAATTATATATATATGTATTTTTTTTTAATTAAAGATTTTTTTTTTAAATTTATTTGACAGACAGAGATCACAAGCAGGCAGAGAAGCAGGCAGAGAGAGAGAGGAGGAAGCAGGCTTCCTGCTGAGTAGAGAGCCCGACGCGGGGCTTGATCTCAGGACCCTGGGATCATGACCTGAGCTGAAGGCAGAGGCTTTAACCCACTGAGCCACCCAGGCGCCCCTGTAAATTATATATTAATAAAGGTATTTTTGTAAGTGTAAAGATGAACAAAGATACAGTATTTTGACACCAATCTAAGCAACTATATAACTGTATTAATATCAGATGAAGTAGACTCAGAGGAAGAATATAATCAGGGATAAACTGCCCAATTTCATAATGCCAAAACGTCTGTTAATCAAGAGGGCATAACTAATATAAATGTATATGCATCTATCAACAGAGCTTCAAAACATATGAAGCAAAAACTGGACTGAAACAAAAAAGAGACATATCTACAATTACAGCTGAAGACTGTAGTACTTTTCTCTCAGTAACTGATAGAACACAAAGAAAATCATCAGGATATAGGGGATCTGTAAAAGATTATTAACCTATTAGAACTGATTGACATTTGTACAAAATTCCACACAACAAAAGCAGAACACTCATTTTTTTCAAGTACACATGTAACATAAACCAAGAAAGACCATATTCTGGGCCTTAAAACACAATTTAACAAATATAAAACAACAGAATCTATACAAAGTATATCTTTAAAATATAAGGGAATTAAATAAAAATCAATAATAGAAAGATATATAGAGATAGATACATAGCTATGTATCTCCATTTGGAAGTTAAACATCACACTTATATACCATGGGTCAATTTCTCAAGGGAAATTAAAATATATTCTTCATTGTATGAAAATGAAGGAAAAAAAA
Organism: Martes martes; assembly: GCF_963455335.1. Lineage (NCBI taxonomy): Eukaryota > Metazoa > Chordata > Mammalia > Carnivora > Mustelidae > Martes > Martes martes. The sequence goes on along the minus strand of NC_137901.1, from coordinate 42,457,973 downwards.
CCCAACATGTAAAACTTGTATACAGATCATAGATGACTTATGGTGAAATGTATAGCATTTAATGCCTTTGTGAGAACTTAAGAAAGCCTAGAATGAGTGGGGCGCCTGGGTGGCTCAGTGGGTTAAAGCCTCTGCCTTTGGCTCAGGTCATGATCCCAGGGTCCTGAGATTGAGCCCCGCATCAGACTCTCTGCTCAGCAGGGAGCCTGCTTCCCCCTCTCTCTCTGCCTGCCTCTCTGCCTTCTTGTGATCTCTATCTCTCTCTCTCAAATAAATAAATAAAATCTTAAAAAAAAAAAAAGCTTAGAATAAGGAAGCTAAGCTTCTACTTTCAGTAAAGAAAGAAGAGAAAATCAAATCCAAATAAGAATGAGGAAGGAAACTACAAAGACAAGAGCAGAAATAAAAGAAACTGAAGAAGAGAAAAAACACAAAATCAACAGAACTGAAATTTGGTTCTTTGAGAAGATTAGTAAAATTGATAAATGCCTAGGCAAATTGGCTAAGAAAAAGGAGAGAAGACTCAATTTACTAATACCACAAATGAAACAGTGGGTATCACTACAGATACACATACTTTACAAGGATAATAAAGAAGTTCTATGAATAATTCTATGGCCATATCTTAAACACGTAGATAAAAGGGAACAATGCCTCAAAAAGCAGAAACTACCAAAATTCACTGAAGAAATAAATAGTGTGAATGATACTATGTATATTAAAGAAATTATAATCATAGTAAAAAAATCTTTAAAAAAACTATCAGTTTAATGGGAGGATTTTATTAAATATGTAAAAAGAAAAATTCCAATGAAAAAGAAATCTTCAAATCATATCAGGATGGATTGTCATATCAGATAATAAAAATACAAGAAAATTGCAGATCTTTGTCCCTCATAACACAGATACTAAAATCATCAAAAATTAGCATATCATATTTAATAATATATCACAATCAAGTAGATTTATCCCAGAAATTTAAAGTTGGTTTAACATTCAAATCAATATCATTCACCAAATAAAATGTCTAGAGAAGAAAAAATATGATCATCTTAGTAGGTGCCAGTGACAGTTTAATAATGGCATTTTATAAGTAATAAAACAAATAATAATAAGTCATACCATGTACTATCTGAAAGGGATATTCTTTGAAAAAATGACAAAAAAATTAAAAATTATGCTTCAAAATGTTCATGGAGGATTTAAAATTGTGCTATTGATTTAAGTAACTATTGTAACTTCAGTTGCACTTTGCTCCACTGCAAAAATAAAGGATCCTGGAACTAACAAGTTAACATAACAACATTGCAGGATAAAAGGTTAATATACAATAGTCAATTATTTTTCTATTTATCTGCAATGAACAAACATAGCCTGAAATTAAAAACATGGTACCATTTATGTTAGCATTCTAAAAAATGAAATACTTTGTTATAAATCTAACAAAATATGTACAAGATCTATATGATGGGAACTACAAAACTCTGATAAAATCAAAGAAGAACTAAATAAATAGAGGAAAATTCTATGCTCACAGATAGGAAGACACAATATTATCAAGTTCTTTCCAACTTTATTGGTAGATTTAATATGAATCCAAAAAAGGCCTAACAAGTTATTTTATGAATATTGAAAATAGTCTAAAATGTATGTGGAGAAGCAAAAGACCCCGAATAGTCAACACAGTATGGAAGAAGAACAAAGCTGGAGGACTGACACCACTTAACTTGAAGTCTTACTATGAAACTACAGTAATCAAGTAATCGAGACAGTGTGGTACAATAAAAGAATAGACAACTAGGTCAATGAAAAAGAATGGACTGTCCCCCCAAATAGACTCATATAAACATAGTCCATGATCTCTGAAAAGGAGCAAAGACAATGCAATGGAACAAAAGCAATTTTTTCAGCAAATGGTTCTGGAAAAACTAGCCATGCACATGCAAAAAGTAAAACACACCAAAACAACAACAACAAAAAACAGACACAAACCTTACATGCTTCACAAAAAGTAACTTAAAATGTACCATAGAGCTAAACGTAAAACAAAACTATTAAACTCCTAGAAGATAACATAGGAGAAACTCTAGACAACATTGGGTGTGATGATAAATTTTAAGACACAACACCAAAAATATGACACATGAAGAAAATAGCAGATAAGGCAGACATTGAAATTAAAAACTGCACCAAGAAAAGCAATGTCAAAAGAATGAGAAGACAAGCCATAGACTGGGAGGAAATACAAAAGACACATTTAATAAAGGACCAGTATCTAAAAGAGTCAAAGAACTCTTAAAACTTCACAAAAAGAAAACAAAAAACAAAAAACACCTAACAAAAAGAAAACAAGCCTAATTAATGCATGAGTCAAAGACCTTAATGGACATGTCATCAAAGCAGATATGCTGAATGCAAATAACGTATAAAAATATGCTTCACAAAGTATGTCATCAGAGAAATGAAAAATAAGATAAAACAACAATGAAATACCATTACACACTTATTAGAATGGTCCGATTTTGTAAAAACAGTAACACCAAATGCTAATGAGGATGCTGAGCACCAGGAACTCTCATTCATTGATGGCGGGAATGTGAAATAAAGTGAAATACTGTTTGGGGGACAGTTTGGCTGAGTTTTTATAAAATTAAACATACTCATACTATACAGTCCAGCAATTTCACTCCTTGGTATTTACCCAAGGGAGTTGAAAACTTAGTTCCACACAAAGACCTGCACATGGTTGTTTATAGCAACTTTACTCATAATTACCAAAACTTGGAAGCAACCAAGATGTTCTTCAGCAGATGAGTGGATGAACTATGGTACCTCCAGGCAATGGGATATTATTCGACTCTGAAAAAAAAAATAAAAAGTATTATCAAGTCATGAATACACATGGAAGGTGCTTAAATACATATTACTAAATGAAAGACACCAATCTGAGAAGTTTGCAATACTCTATGATTCCAATTCTAAGACATTGGGGAACAGAGAACTATGGACACAATAAAAAGATCAGTGTTTGAGGGGAAGGAGAAATAGGCAGAGTATAGATTTATAAGGAAATGAAAATATGATAGTATAATGATGGATACATAACATTATACATTTGTCAAGCTCATAGAATGTACAACATCAAGGGTAAATCCTAAAGGCAAACTATGGGCTCTGAATTATAATGACATGTCTGTGTAGGTTCGTCCATTGTCACAAAGATACCACTCTGGTGGAGGAAGTTGATGAACAGGGGAGGCTACTATGCCTAGGGGCAGATGATAGGTGCGAAATCTCTGTACCTTCCTCTCAATTTTGCTGTGAATCTAAACCTGTCAAAAACAATGAAGTCTTCTAAAAAATTAAATCAACAACGAAACACCTATTTGTTAAAGTAACAGGCAAGCATAATGTATTTCTTTATTTCAAGGCAGTAACTTGTCCCCGCACTTACTTATTCTTAGCTCAAGAATGTAACACTATATCTTATGCTATTTTCATTTTTATCTCTTGGATTTATTTGTACAAGGACATGCAGCTATTCTTTTATCAGAAATTACTGTTAATCTCTCCCTGGCTTTTTATTTTCAGAAACTTTGGATTTCTCTTTTGAACTTATTTTCCAAACGGTTAAAGGCTTGTTGTGATAACGAAATGTTACCCTGATATGAAGGAAGCAAAACAAGACAACCACAAGAAAGGAAAAAGAAAAAAATAATTTGTGCCTCTACCAATTAAAAGAAGTGTGATCCTGAACACATTGCTACTTGACCCTTAATTTTCTTATATTTTAATTGGTAATAAGAAGACCAGCTCTACTAATTTATTTTCATTCTCATTACTATCAAATGAGGCAGTATAATACGAAAAGGGCAAACACAGCATAAGAGAAAAACAACAGATTAATACCCTGAGCTAGGCAGTAAGCAAAACCCTTTTAACCTCCTGCGCTGTAGGGAGAAGCATTTGGTGGTAAAAGAGAACTATCCCTGAAGAAAAGGATTTCTGAGTAGAACAGGACAATCTTCTGTGTGAGCTTTATCCTGGAAAAGCACCTCTCCCCTCACCTCCCATGTGAAGATTGAAGTTCTATGTTTCAGCTAGTGCAATCCATCAGGACAGCCACAGAAAGTAATTTGCAGAAATGTTGTAGCAGTCATTTATCTACTGATTTTTTGGAAAGTGTTAGCAGAAACCATTCAAATATTTAGGTAATTCAAGTATATCGGCTGTTGTCCAGTCTTTCTGGACCAACTCTGTTTAACCATGTGCTGACTGGTGTGGAGACCCCGTCTCTGCCTTTCAGCGGTCATGTGTTTGTGAATTGTGATGAATATTTTGTAGGGAAAACTGTTGTCTTGAGGAGGAGACTGTGGGTGGAGATAGTGTTGGTGGTAACAGCGTACATTCCCCACAAGACAATACGTCATGGTACACATACACAAACGCACACGTGCACACAAGCACACATTTCTCTCTCCCTCTCTCTCTCTCTTTAAAGGTCCCCTTAGGCCATCCATCTAGCCAAGAAACTGTCCTTTTGTCCATAATTCTTCTCTCCATTAACTGTTTAACCATGCTCCCATATTCTCTAGCTATCTCATATATTCCCTTTTGAAATATCAAATTTCTCTCCCATATATCAAGAAGATGAGTGTAGCTTTTCCTTAGGAAAATGTGGTACCCATTTCAATGGTTGCCCCTGGATTCTTGTATTTCACTTGAAGAGGTATCATTCTCCAAAAGAGTTTCCTCCTGTTAAAATAATTATTTTACCAGGTGCTAAGAATATATATATATTTTCTCTAAATGATTACACTAACTATTGAATATTGGATTTCAACTGTCCCACACAATCCCTAGCCTTCTCTTGGATGTTTGTAAAGACTGTCTGTACTTCTGAATAGTTAATAAAGTCTATTAGAGCATAGTATGTGTAGCTTTCCTTCTAGTTAAAATAGGATTTGGTTTTTGTTGTATGTGGGTAATTTTCTGCTTTAGAATTTCAACAGTATTTTGTAAAGCAACTCCATGAACACTAATGTTGTACAGAAATAACATAAACTTGATTTTCACACCTTATCATCCACTCATAGGTAAACTAGTTAGATTTGTTTGTCTCTAGTGTTGTATAGCAAGATCTTGAAATCGTGTCACTTTTACATTCTGGACATCTGGAATTGTAGCTTGGATTATAAATCAAAAGCTTGTTTAGGAATAAAGCTAGAATAATCTGAAGGAAACAGAGCTGATAGTACAGATATCATTCCTTTTCTCTAGAACTTTCCTAAGTTTCAATGGTCACTACACTTGGCATTTTTCCAATCAGGTCATGGCAGGAGTATGTATTTTTTCCTTTACAGATAGTGTACAACTGCCAATCAATGGTGTAGCTAGTATAAGAATGAAGGACAGGTCACAGCTAAAGTTGGAAATTATTTAAGAACTATGTCGGGTTGAGAACAGCTATGCTTATGTTTGGCAACTTAATTCAATTATCTCTAATCTTTAGATAGGTTCTGCAATCATTTTTTGTCAACTTTTTCCCCCAGACTCCAAGACCTCATATTGCACACAGCAGTGGCAGACTCCTTATTGCTGAGAATGTTCTTTTTATTGGTATATTAATGAAACCAGCGGGAAGAAGTTTCCTAATAGCTTCCTCCTAAAAATAGCTCAAAAATAATCCTGGTAAAGGCAATCTCATAATAGGTACCTCCTGTCTGGTTTGTCTATTGTAGACACGAGATGCTCATCCCTGACTCTCAGGCAGGATCTGTCCTGGTCAGGTATTAGTCTGTATCAGGGCCTGAGAGATGTTTCATCCAGAAAGATTACAGGGTGACCAACTGAATTGACACCGTGTAAACAGGGGAAGTGCAAATTAATTATAAGCAATCCATCTGATGACAATCACACATGTGGGCCCATGTTTTATCCTCATTTGCAACACAGTGAGTGGTTACCATATGCAGCTCAGGAAATGCCTTCTTCTTGTTCTTAAATCTACCCTTAAATCTATCTTGTTCACAAATCTAAAGGCACCTACCTTTCTGCTTTAGTTCTTTGCCCCACGGAAATCTTGTCCCTGCCAGTATACTTTGAATAGCCAATTATCTAATTTGGGGATTCTTAGTACTAACTATTCTCATGTCTATTCCGTAAGTGCTCATAGTTTTACTATCAAGAGTTTTCACTGTTTTTCATCATTGCAGTTTTTATTTTCTTTAATATAATCAGTGGATATGACCCATTAGTTACTCAATTTTTAAAGGTTTATAATATTATTTAACTAACAGAGGCATGTGGCTCAACCAAAAGTATTGTGTTGAAATCCACCTTCGCTCCAATCCTGTCCCCAGAAATAAGATGCTTAGCTTCTTAATTTTTTTTTCTTCTGATACTTCAATATCCCTAAGTATTGTTTCTACAGTATTTTTGAATTTATTTGTTTTAGATATTACATACTAATTCTTCGCTTTAATAGGCAAGGATTTAGCTCCCTTATGTGAGCCTTTAACTTTCCTCTCTCATTCTGATGATACAGGGCTGTTATATCTCACAAATAAAAATATATAATGCACAACTCAACTGGAATTTCCTATAAGCAAAACAATATCTCAAAAAAGTATGTCCCAAATATTACATGGGCTATAGACTGAAGGTTCATCCCCAAATCTATAAGTTGGAACCTAATCCCCAATGTAAGGGTATTTGGGGGTGGGGTCCACGGGAGGTGATAGTGCCATGTAGGTGGATGGGGCCTTCAAAAATGGGATTAGTGCCCTTATAAGAAAGGCCTGGCATTGCTCCACCCCTGTCTGCCATGTGAGAAGACAGTGAGAAAACCTCCATCTATGGCCCAGAAAGCAGACTTTTTCCAGACGATCTGTTGGCACTTTGACTTTGGACTTCCAGGCTTCCAGGACCTTGAGGAACAAATTTCTGTTGCTTGTAAGCTACCCCGTCTACGGTTTTCTGTTATAACAGACAGAACAGATGAAGAGAACTGGGGACATGCTTATATAAAAGAATTCTTTATCTCAAAACCCAATCAATCAGCAATCAATATCTCATTTGGCAACCAGATCACAACACTCATATTACTTTCTTTTTTTTTATTTAGTTGGTTATCTTTTAGAAAAATGTATCTTTTAATTCTTATTCCATCAAGAGTATTTTTTATTCCCTATTTTGTAAGATGCATGCATTTATACTTCTTCCCCTTTCCTTTAACGGTATTCTTATTCTTTTTTATATATTTGTAAGTTCTCCATATGCAACATTCATATAATCAATATTTTTTATTTATTTGAATTACATAAAAATATTAACTGCAGGGGCGCCTGGGTGGCTCAGTGGGTTAAGCCTCTGCCTTCAGCTCAGGTCATGATCTCAGGGTCCTGGGATCAAGCCCCACATCGGGCTCTCTGCTCAGCAGGGAGCCTGCTTCCTCCTCTCTCTCTGTCTGCCTCTCTGCCTCCTTGTGATCTCTCTCCGTCGAATAAATAAATAAAATCTTAAAAAAAATATTAACTGCAAAGCTAGTTATTAATGATGACTACATTGGTTTTCATAAAATTTTCATGCTTCTTCACTCTGAATATTTTCTAATGCTGTTTATCCCCCCTTGTTCCACTCTCCTGCTTTCATGTATTCTCAAACTTCGCAAAGACTGACTGTTTTGGGACCCCTCTGAACCGCAGTTAGACTGAGAATTGATTCCATTTAATGCTTTCCTAGATTCAATCCATTTCTGGTCTGGATCATCAGACTTATTTGTTTGATTTACCAGCGCAAAAGAGCTGCATTTCAAGTAACTATCTCAAGAGATTGTTTTGTTTTGTTTTTGAGATCTTGCATGTTTGAAAATAGATGAATCCTTTCTTCATACATGATTCATAGTTTGGGTGTGAATAGAATTCTAAGGTAAAAATAATTTCCCTGGGGAGGTTGGAGGGAAATGCTCTCTTGTCTTCTGGCATTCAGTGTGGCCAATGAGAGGCACAATGTTCTGATCTCCTTGGGTCTGCATTTCCTGCCTTTTTTCCCCCTTCCCATTGTATGCAATCTCTTCTCCCTTGTAATTCTGAGACTATACTATGTTGTAATTAAGTGCATATTTTCCTCACTTGTGCTGGGTAAGCTCTTTCAATCTATCGACACATAACTTAATTTGGAGAAAAATTTCTATGTATACCTTCAATTCTTTCCTCCAGTTTCTCTGGATTTTCTGAAATAACGTTTAGTTGTTTCCTGGGGCTTCTGAATTGTTTCTTTATGTTCTTTACTCTTTTTCCACATCATTTTAATTTCCTTTTCTTTGTTTTCAACTCTTTTGTGGAGACTATAAAATTTTATTCTCTAAAATTTCTATTGACTTTTTTCAACATTTTATTACAAATATTTTTCAACATTGGGCAGTTGAAAGAATTAATAGTAAAATCTGAATACCTATTGCCTAGATTCTATTTCTTGAACTTTAAAATTTTTGTGGTCATTATATACATTTAAGTTGCAAAAAACCCCTGTCTTTTGGTTTGTTTTTTCTTGTTTTTGCAGTGTATCTTGTTTTAAGGATGCACATTTTTTTCACATGTCATTTTCCTTGGTTAATAATTTTATGTCACTTTTACTTAGAAGAATTCCCCACATATCTCGTATGTCTTATCTTATTAATTCACATTTGTAATTAAGTTATTAAATATTAGTTTAGCAACTGCTTACATGGTGTGTATTGTGAACAGGCAGGCTTTGTTTCTGAGGGTTTGGGCAGGGCTGATCTTCACTTAGGAAGACCTAAATACCAGATTGAGTAGCCTGCTCACATTGCAGAGGGGACGACTCTGTTTTGTCACTTTGCTGGCTTCATGGGACAAACTTCTGTAGTGTTCTATATAAAAGTGTATATAAGTGTTTGAATTCGTCTGTGTAAGAGTGAGTGTCTATGGTTCTGGGTGGGTTAGTCATCTGTCATAGTGTCATCTAACCTTTCTTTCTTCCTGCTCACTGGATTTACAAACTGGAGACTTTAGGGTTCTACCAGACAGAGTTTCATCCTTATCACTCTTGGCTAGGTCTTATTAGATTTTGGATTCCTTCAGCAGATTTCTTCAGTTTTGCTTTGTTTGTTTCCTCTTTTTCTCTCTCCCCTAGTCTATCAACCTGTTTATGCCTTACAGCCCTCACTACAAGTTTAGTGGGATTTTTCTAAGTAGTGGAGAAATGCAAGTGAATAATCATTATTTCCAGAATCAGTTTTCCTCTCCCAATCTACTTAGTAATCGGAGGTGGTCTATCTCTCTCTGAGCACTCTGAGATTTGCTCTGCACCCTTGCAGCAAGCTGCATTTTAGTATCTGTTTGGGATATCTGAAAGGAAGGAAGGAAGAAAGGAAAAAAGAGAGAGAAAGAAAGAAAAAAAGAGCAAATAAAACCATTTACAAGTTAAGCTGGTTTCAACAAAACATTCCCAGTTGTGAAAAATTCCTGTTTCATAAAGTCAAGCCTTTTGCCTGGGACTAGTATCCTTGGGTTTCAGACCTATTGCCCTGTCTTTGCAGAAGTCCCAAATATTCGTTTCCAGAAGACATGTCAGGGACTTAAAGGCCAGAACTTTCTGGGCTTATATCTTGACTGTGCTATCAGCTGTCTGAGTGACTTGGGAGCTCCATTTCATTTCTATGAGGGTTGGTTCCTAACCTTAATATTTGAAGAGTTACCTAGAATAGTAATTTGTACCTCACAGGCGATATAAATAATGGGGAGAACTTTCCCAAACACATGATTCTATACATGAAACTTTGTAGAGTATCTCACTTTGAATCTTAATACTTCAGAATTGCTACATATCAAATCATATTATAGTATAACTAAACCCAGCCAACCTATTGTTGACATGACCAAGTGTTGTAGAATCCAGCACTCTTGCATGAAGATAATAGTATCTGTTTCATAGGGTTGTTACTGGAATTAAATATGTTAATACATATAAAGTGCTTAGAAATGTGTCTAACAGGGAGACTCCCTCAAATGTGCACGAAAATAGTTGATTTATGTTATTATTATTTGATTTCTGTGTGTCATGAACTTTTCTAAGACTTTTTACATGTATTATCTCTTACCTCATCTTATCCCTACCTATCTATTGCCATTCCTGTCTTCTGGACAAAGAAGAGAGGAAAAGAAAGTTATGTAATTTGCTCAAGGTGGCACAGCTAATAGGTAGAGTAGGCAAGATTTGAGTCTAGGCAGTCTGGTCACACAACTAATCAATCACCAAACCAAACAGTCTGAGCAATAAAAGTATGAAAATCAGATATCAAAAATTATTGTAGGTTGGGTTAGTATAGGAGAAGGCTTTTAGTATTTTTCAGGGATCTTCCCTATAACCCCTATTCATTTATTTTTTCTAATTCAGATTGACATAGAAAGGAGGGAAAGGAGGGCTGCCAAGTAGGGCTGGTGGCACAAAGCTGGCTGTTTGTTATAATAGTGATGAATGTAACTGCTTGGAGATAGCAACTTAATTTTTTTTTTTTTTTTAAAGAGTCAGAGTTGTGTTAACTGTTGGCAAAAAGGACTTTAAATATTAGCTACAGGAATACTTTAAAAGTGTACTGAAGCTAAATGATGAATGTTAAGTATTATTTTCCTTCTTTCAGAGTTTTTAGGAATTGTGAAAAAGAGCTGCAAATACGCATAAAAACTTAATTTTGTAAAAATAGCAATTTCACAAAATGTTGCGTATATCTATGTGTGTATATGTGCAATCATTCCATAATAGCCTTCATTTCCTGTCTTGTGAGTGTTTTAGTTTTGTTTTCAAAGCACTCGCTTTCCCTTTTCCCCCTCCATATTGACTGGGTTATTTAGATATTTAATCTTAAAATCCATATGTTGTCCATTTTCTCGGTATATTTTAAATTCATCACAATCCTCTGGTTTGATTTAAGGGAGCAAATTTAATTCTGTACTCTAAACAAAGATACTTTGAATATGTAATAGGAATGCCACTTCTTTCTCCCCAATCCTCATTCTAGACATTTAAGTTATTCACGGCCGCTATTCCCATAACACTTAAAGTGATTATATCTATTGCCAACTTCTATAAATTATTAATGTCAGAGCTGGTGGTTCTTTGGCACACCATTTCAGCATTTCGCAGGAAGAGGAAAACTTTGAGGGAGGTTTAAGGAGATTAAGGAAATTCAATTGGTAACATGGTCACTAGAAATTTAATCTTTGTTTAGGGATGCTTTCCCTTTCTTTTCTTCCTGGTTCTTGTGAGCAAGACTGTTCTAGAAAGCCAAAAGTCTGAGGAGATTCTGAAAGTGCAGACAACTGGGTAAAGTTCATTCCACCCATCTTCTGCCCACAGTTTTAAGTAATGATCCAATACAGTCCCTTCTCACTTAACGGTATCCTGCAGTTATTGGAGTTCATTCAGTAAGGGCTTAGACATTGGATTCATAAAACAAGAATTTATTGAATTCAAGGAAAGGAATGATGAAGATAAATTGAGAAATGTCTAAATGAAATAAAAAATTACTACTTTCTCAGAATTCGAAGAAGTGCCTGGCTCTAATACGAAATACCCAGTTAGCAACATTGGGAATTAAAGGTATGTAACCAATAAAGATGGATGTCTCACATTTGTGGATCCAACTTGGGCAGTTTAAAATAAATACTGTAATAATTGATCTTTCTGAATGATGTGCAAGTGGTAAATAATGCTTGATACAGGGTATCAGCTTCCTGTCTTTGACACTGATAGATGGTCCTTACATTTCTCCTAATAAAAAAGACAGGGAAGCCTTCAATTATACATATTGCAGTGCTGCAAAAAAAGCTCAATGGAAGTGGGTGGGAGACTCTATTATCACCATTTTAATATCACCCTAGACTGAAACCATTTCTGCCATGCAGGCTGACAATAGGAAGATGTCACTGCAGATTAATGAGGCTCAAATTACACTGTTGTAGTAGAGGAATGGGGGAGGGGATGCCTTGCCCCTCTCTCTCTCTCTCTCTCTCTCTCTTTCTTTCTTTTTTTTTTTTTTTTTACAGCAGCTGCCTGGTTCCCTCACTAAGTAAGAAGCAGCTTCAGAAAGGTTATTAATAGCTTTATTGACATTCTGATTCAAAGTAATTTTTCAGCAGGCTTGGGTATAATTCAGTAGAGATTTTATTGGCTCTCAACCAGCAATTTCAAAGAAATACTTCAATTAGTAATGTAATAATATGTCTGTAGTCAAGGTATGTTTATGAAAATTATGCCTCAGCTCAGCTTTGAATCGTCTCACAGATAAGAGTTTGCCTGTTTGTTTGGAACAGGGTCATTACGACTCTTCAGACTCCAAGGGTAGAAAATAACATTAGATGCTTAAATAAATCAGAGTATATTGGCTGAATATTCTCTTATTGGTGCCCAGAGTTAACTGCAGACTTTTAATATTCCAGATCACATTTAAAACACAGCATCACAGTGGATTTTTATCTTTGGTTCAAAATTCAAAAATGTGTTACTCTGAGTCTCTCCCTTTTTAAATTTTGTATTAATATTTATTTGTTCCTGTGATGAAAGAGTTAGTAATAGATTCATAAGTCTCACAGATAGGTATTTCATTAGAAAACCCATCCAGAGTTTTGGATACAGAAAGTAAAAGTGAGATCTTATAGGAGATACAATCCCCCATTTCATTGTATTCTTGAAACCAAAGCTGTTATCTGATAATTAATTTAAACTGTTGCTTATTAATGTGACTTTTGTATCCTCTGTTCTCCACTTTATTAATAACAGTTTCCTTAATGTGAGAAAGAGTTCCCTGAATTTAAGTTCAACAAACTTTGGGATAAGGGGACTTGGGTTGATGGAGAGGGGTGGGCAGGAAGGGAAGCTCTTACTTTTCTGTATTGTATCTGTGCGTTTTGCCATGTATGTGTGCTGATATTTTTAACAACTTTACAATGAAGTATAATGTAGATAGATGATAGACATGTTTTAGATACACACATACATACATAAGAGTACACCATTATAAATATGGCACAAATATTCACAAGGTAAATAGACTTAATGTAAACTTCACCCATATTAAGAAACTGAATGCTACCCAAGTTCCCAAAACTCCCTGTGTTCCCTATTAGGGAAACATTATTCTGATTTCATATGGCAGGCATGAGTATTGGCCTACTTTTGTTTTACCAAATATAAATAGAATCATACAGTAAGTACTCTATTGCATCTGGCTACTTCTGTTCAACATTGTGAGAATCATTCACATTGTTGCACTTAGTTGTACAGTTGTACATAGTTGTACAGTTATTGCTGTAATGATATTCCATTGTAGGGATAATTTTGTTTTTTAATTTATTTAATGTTTGGTAGGACATTTGGAAACTTTCAATCTTGGGGTTATTATTGATTGTGCTGCTTTGAACATTCTAGAATATGCTTTTATGGCAAACATATGTGCACATTTCTGCAGGGTATATTATCAGGAATAGAAGTGTAGTTCCTACATACTCAGATTTAGCAAATACTGTCAAAAAGTTCCCCAAAGTGTTTGCATTAGTGTAGGCACATACTAGCAGTGTCTAAGAATTCTTGTCATAGTATACTTTCACCAATAACCGGTATTTCTTGTCTTTTTAGTGTTAGCAATCCTAATGAGTGTGTAATCATACTTCTATTGTCTTAGTTCGTATTTCTCTGTGGCTTATTGCCTTTCACAGATTTATTAGCCATTGGGTAGCCTATTTGGTAGTGACTTTTGCCTTTTTTTCCTCTATTGTGTTTTTTATTGCTTCATACTTCTTCAAAATATTCTGAATATACAGTTCTGATGGGTATATATTCTTTGAATATTTATTTTCTGTTGGTGGTTAGTTTAGTTTCTGTCTTAATTGTCTTTTGATGAACAGAAGTCCTCAAATTTACATAGAACAGGGACGCCTGGGTGGCTCAGTTGGTTAAGCAGCTGCCTTCGGCTCGGGTCATGATCCCAGCGTCCTGGATCGAGTCCCACATCGGGCTCCTTGCTCCGCGGGGAGCCTGCTTCTCCCTCTGCCTCTGCCTACCACTCTGTCTGCCTGTGCTCGCTTGCTCTCTCTCTAACAAATAAATAAATTAAAAAAAATTTAAAAAAAATTTATATAGAACAACTGGCTAGGAAATAATTAACAGTAGATCTATAACTCATTCCCTTCTACTGCAGACTACCTAGAAGAACAATGGTTGCAATCAAATTTCATTGAGAACAACTCAATGGCCATATATGAGAATCAGAACCTCCATGCTAGTGACAATCATTAGCATAAAGACAAGGAACAGAGAGCCCTAGCCACAAAATGAACGATGATGTTTTGGTAGGACACACATTATTTCTCTGATGGCATATTGAAAATAAACCTAGAAATTATGAACTTATCGTGAACTGCTGGATGGATATGGGGGACACTTGTACACTGTATAGCTAATAGTAGATAACAGGAAGAGAATCTAAAACCACAATGAATCCCATTGTGTTAGTAATGTTTCCACATACATTGCAGAAGGATAGGATGTTTTGGGAACTGTCTCAGACATCTCTGAGAAAATTAATTAATTTAAAAAATACTGATTTTTCTTGCAAAAACTTATACCAATGATTCTTGTTTCCTATATATTTTAGAATTTCCTTGCTTTTTATGTAGGGACACTGGGTCAATGTGTACTTGAGATACTGTAATATGGAAGTCTTGTTTTCTGTAACAAACAGACTTACTGAATAAATGGGTTTTATTTTTTTTTATTTTATTTTTTTTTAAAGATTTTATTTATTTGTTTCACAGAGAGAGAGATCACAAGTAGGCAGAGAAGCAGGCAGAGAGAGGGGGAAGTAGGCTCCCCGCCGAGCAGAGAGCCCGATGCGGGGCTCGATCCCAGGACCCTGGGATCATGACCCAAGCTGAAGGCAGAGGCTTAAACCACTGAGCCACCCAGGTGCCCCAATAAATGGGTTTTAAAAACATAATTTGAGGGGCACCTGGATGGCTCAGTGGGTTAGGCCTCTACCTTCAGTTTGAGTCGCGGTCTTGGGGTCCTGGGATCAAGTCCCACATCGGGCTCTCTGCTTGGTGGGGGGCCTGCTTCCTCCTCTCTCTCTCTCTACCTATTTGTGATCTCTCTCTGTCAAATAAATAAATAAAATCTTATAAACAAAACATAATTTGAGACTATCAGTTTACTCTAAGGTATTGAGGGCTTTAAATGCAATTGGGGTCTAGGAAACAAAATAAGCAATGGGACTGAAAAAAAAAACTGGATAAGTTTGTAAGAAAAGAATGGATTTCATCGATCGTAAATTTTGGGATCTAAAGCTGATTAGGGGGTGGGGTGGGTAGAATATGAAGAGTTCAGAAATTAGGCATAATCCCCTTTTTGGCCTTTAATCATCAGGACTTACCCAAAGTCATAACAGAAAGACATTAACTATGCTATATCTTCTTCTTTTTGGAAAAAAAAAAAAAAGAAGAAGATAGAAGATTTGGAAATCCTATTTATAAAACAATATATACTAACTTTCACCTTGTCTGAAACATGACTTAAAATTTTAAACCTTAAGATTAACTTCTTGCTTAATGTTTGTCTAAACTGGGGACAATTACTTTGGAAAGAGTATATTACAGGGGCCCCTGGGTGGCTCAGTTGTTAAGCATCTACCTTCAGCTCAGGTCATGATCCCAGGGTCCCTGGATAGTGTCCTGCATCCGGCTCCCTGCTCTTCCAGGAGCCTGCTTCTCCCTCTTTCATGCCCCTGCTTGTGTTCCCTCTCACACTGTCTCTCTCTCTGTCAAATAAATAAAATCTTAAAAAAAAAAAGAGTATATTACATATGTATTATTTAAGCCTCAATGCTTCACATACCAGTGCCATCAACTGCAAATCACAATCCTGTGATACTACAAAGTCCTTTCTTTCACAAACACACGCAAAAATATTACCCATGCATTTTGTTAGAAATCTGGTATAATAAAAGCTTGTTTGAGAAAATTAAGAGATAAATACTTTGTCATATTTTACACTTTGTCACATTTGTCAAAAAAAATACCTTGTCATATTTTATACTAACCCCCCCTTCAATATTATTAGACACACTAGAGGTTTGGGGTGAGAAACAGAGAGACCACAATTAATGGTTAGGCAACTGCTAGATGTTGAAACTAGAGAAATTCCATGCATACGTTACATAAAAAGCATGCAGTTATCAAATTTAACATTCTTTATATATATATATATATAATATAAATTTATATATATTTTATATATATAAAACGACTTCCAAGTCCAGATGGACCACCCCATTTCATATGGAGGTTAAATGCAAGAATACCTACAGGCATAGTCAGTAGCTTCTCAAAATAAACTTTGTGATAAATATTTATTTTTCAGAAAAGTACTTTGATGAAGGCCTAGAATCCTGTATCACAAGCATAGAAGACATTACGTTAGCCTGGGAGATATTTTAGGTAGGAGTAGTTAATTGCCTGCCTCTATCATAAAGAAACCTTAATATGGTTCCTGAAGAACACTTTTGTGCAAATCTGCAACCCAATGAGCCCACCAGGATGAGTTAGCCGCAAAACGCACCCTCTGATAATTAAGTCTGTGAGTAGCATTGCTAACTATTGTCAGTCTGGATGCAAGAGAATGTCTATCAGAGATGCTGATTTTTCATTTCAGTTTATTGATTATGAGTTATGCTTTCTGGTACTAAATAAAAAGTTTAGCTGAGTCTTTAAAACTATTTACCAAATTGTAAAATATCATTAGTTATGTATAAATAATATTTATACTGCATAAGGAAAAATATCGAAGCAAATGCAGAGGTGATTTTCTCCTTTCCTCCAAATTTGGACTTATTTCACAAGATAGTGACCTCTAAATATTTTATTGTTCTGGGGTTTGTTTGTTTTGATGAATCACACTGCAATGTTAAAAATAATGTATCCCTGGGGCACCTGGGTGGCTCAGTGGGTTAAAGCCTCTGCCGTCGGCTCAGGTCATGATCCCAGGGTCCTGGGATCGAGCCCCGCATCGGGCTCTCTGCTCAGCAGGGAGCCTACTTCTACCTCTCTCTCTGCCTGCCTCTCTGCCTACTTGTGATCTCTGCCTGTCAAATAAATAAATAAAATCTTTAAAAAAAAAATGTATCCCTATCTTTATTTGCTGAAGAATTCACTCCACAGATATCATCTTCCTGCTTCCTTTCCTACCACCATCCAATTTTGGGAGTATATGCTTTAAACCCATTCTTTGTTACCTTTATAACTTCAGATGCTCTGCTTGAATCTATATTTCTCAATTCATCATTATTCTGTATTAGGCATCGTCAGTAAATCAGCAGGCCCACACTCACCTCCACCTCTTGTAACTCCTTTTTTGTCAGTCCTGCCACTGCTTTTACAAGATTGCAATATTAAACATTAGCACTCTAATCCTTAAGTCAAGTGTTCTATGTTTTGTCGATGGGATGAGTCCAAGAAGTAAAAACCAATAAAAAGCACTTTAAAGTTTATGGTTATACTATCATCATCCACTGCAGAATTATTTTATTATCAGGATGCATCATTGCTTTCAGTATCTTTTAATTTACATTCACAATGTAAATCCCTTACCTTACCATATGGAGACTTCTTATAATAGTAGGAATAAAACAAACCCCTTAAAGTTTAATGGCTAAGTTCTAGTTAAGACAGAGTTTCTGTTCATACTGAACATAAATAAAATTTAATTTGGAATTTGAATTCTAATTTTTTTTTTTTTTAATTGAAGAATGGCTGGAACAGTGTCTTTTCGAAAGATGTGTTAGCAGTTGGGAAGGAACAACCTGTTGGGTGAAGGTTTGTATTTACCCTTCCTGGAAGTGAAGGGGCAGATGGTTTCACAATGCTGATTGTTGTCTGCAGAGATGGTAACATGAATAGGGTAAAGAAAGGTCTGGAGTGCGTACGTGTCTGTGTCTGAGAGAGGAGGGGAGTGGTTTCTGTGTGCATATTTAAAGACGAGGTGGGTCAGGGATTAACCTCTTGGTCAATGAGTAGGTGGTAAGGGCATGGAAGTTATTGATCTATGAGAAGTTACCAGTTGTTACCTATGAGATATGCTGTCTGTGAAAAGAAGATTGGGATCCACACACTGCATTCAGGTAATTAGGCACATGGGGGAGTGGGAAAGAAGAGGCTGATAGAAACAAATTTATAGTAACTGCATTTTCATTGTGAGGCAAAAATAAATACTCACGTTATCATAGATTTCAGAATCATGCAGCTTGAATGTGTACTCTAGGTTGTTGCTTATTAGACATGTAAACTTGGGTAATTTACTTAATATCTCTGGGCCTCAAAGACTCTATCTAGAAAATGTGGATAGGAGCAATATTGACCACATCTGTGAAAAAATTAAATTAGAACAGTGGCACAGTATAAATGTACAATAATTGTGAATGAGTTGCATTTTAATTTTTATCCAGAAATGAATGTTTAGCTGGTAAGAATGACTCTGACTTCCTATTGTCAGAGATCAACTAAACTGTTTTATAATCATGAATTTGTGGCAATTTGCAATTCCCTCAAAAGTTGTGATCTAGGAATATTTATCAACTTACTGTAATTAAACTTTGGATGTTGTCCTCTGTTTTCTTATTATTATGTAAAGACAATTACACATTTTTTTTTCCCCTTACTGCTCTTTTTTCCTCCCTTTTTTGCAATGTTCAAGTTCTTCTCTTGGCAGGGCATTTGCATCCAAACCATTCAGGAATAGTAGAAGCTAGTAATCAAAAGTTTAAGCTTTCAGGTAATACTGATCTTGATTAGGATGCTGTAGTTTGCCTACAAGCCTGGCACCCTAAGTTATTAACTTTTTTTGTAACTCAAATTCCTCATATACAAGTTAGAATTGTACCTACCTACGTTAGAGATGAATCATGAGGACTAAATGAAGTAGTGTACGCAAATCCACATGAAACTTAACATTTACCTTACACCTGTTAAACACATAGTTAATTATAGTTTTAAGATTTTGCTCATAAGAACCAGGCCCACTGTAGCATCTAAATTACTGCAAAATAACTTGAGCGCATTAGAAGGGTCCTGATCAGATGGTAGGGCCACCAACTGGGAGGGGTCTGGATAGGGTGGAGGCTGGCCATGCAGGGGGTGGAAATTCACCCAAGGCAGAACAAAAGAGGGACATGTTTATTGAATACACTACAAGTGAGCGGTGGGCAGGACAGCAAGGGAGAGACAGCCTGAGAGAAGGCGGTGGCGAGGGGCCACAGTTACAGGGCAGAGTAAGGGAGTCTGGGAACATACGGAATTTCCCCTTCCTTTGTAAATCTAGGAACTGTGCCTGGGCCAGGTTGTAAGTGGTCGGATAGGGCCTCTGTCTATTTCGAGGTGGGTTGTTTAATGGGCCTACTGACCTGTAGCTCCGTAGTCCCTATGCATCCTTTTGCCTTGATGGAGTTTCCCTTGCTCAAGCCTCTAGCCTAAAAGCCTCTACAAAATATAAACGCACATGAACTGAGTTAGGGTGCTGTGAGAGTTGTAGTCTAACAGGAGGATATGGCTCTTGCACCGACGAGAAAGGTATTAAAAGTATATAAATGTAGAGCATGTAACTCTCTTGATTGAAATGACTTGTATTCTCCAGGCCAACATATGTCATCTCTAATAAACTCTATAAAGGCTCCATTGAATAAATCAAAGGAAAGACTGAACAGACCAGATTTAAGACCTTGCAGAGTTTTATCCAGTTGTGATATTTGCAGTAGTGATATTCTAAAGCATCACATAAATTGAAGGAGATGTGAAAGTGTGGGCACTGGACAAATACTTCATCAGAGCTTTATCAATTCACATCTAAACTAAGTAAACTAAACAAGTACAATAAACATTCCTGTGTGGTTGGCCTGTCAGTACTTTGACTTACAATACTGGTTTGTTTTTGTGTGTGTTTAGTTTGTCTGTGTGTATGTGTGTGTGAGGGAGAGAGAGAGAGAGAGAGTGTGTGTGTGTGTGTGTATGTGTGTGTGATTTTAAAATGAACAGTATTATTCAATCAAATGTAAAAGCTGAGATTGATAAATATAAGAATAAATGGTATTAAAATATTTGTATATTTAGGAGATATAATCACACCATAGATAAAGTATAAATATAAATATGCAAAGTGTTTTCTTTGTATTTATCTACAATGAGATATCTTATAAAGAATTACATGCCTCAATGAGGCTTTGTATTATATTAAAGAAAACAAATCTAATTAATTTGAATTTATCTAAAATGTGTGAATAGATAATAGAAATCAGATTTATTTATTTAATGACTTATTTATTTTCTTTTTCTATGCTCAAATCCCTCCAGACGGAAATAAGCTGTTAAAGAGTACATTTATTTATTTATTTATTTATTTTCAGTGTTCCAACATTCATTGTTTATGCACCACACCCAGTGCTACATGCAATATGTGCCCTCCTTAATACCCACCACCAGGCTCACCCAACCCACCACCCCTCGCCCCTCCAAAACCCTCAGTTTGTTTCTCAGTGTCCACAGTCTCTCGTGGTTCATCTCCCCCTCCAATTTCCCCCAACTCACTTCTCCTCTCCATCTCCCCATGTCCGCCATGTTATTTGTTATGCTCCACAAGTAAGTGAAACCATATGATAATTGACTCTCTCTGCTTGGCTTATTTCACTCAGCACAATCTCTTCCAGTCCCGTCCATGTTGATACAAAAGTTGGGTATTTATCCTTTCTGATGGAGGCATAATACTCCATAGTATGTATGGACCATATCTTCTTTATCCATTCATCCATTGAAGGGCATCTTGGTTCTTTCACAGTTTGGCGACCGTGGCCATTGCGGCTATAAACATTGGGGTACAGGTGGCCCTTCTTTTCACTACATCTGTATCTTTGGGGTAAATACCCAGTAGTGCAATTGCAGGGTCATAGGGAAGCTCTATTTTTAATTTCTTGAGGAATCTCCACACTGTTCTCCAAAGTGGCTGCACCAACTTGCATTTCCACCAACAGCGTAAGAGGGTTCCCCTTTCTCCACATCCTCTCCAACATACGTTGTTTCCTGTCTTGCTAATTTTGGCCATTCTAACTGGTGTAAGGTGGTATCTCAATGTGGTTTTAATTTGAATCTCCCTGATGGCTAGTAATGATGAACGTTTTTTCATGTGTCTGATAACCATTTGTATGTCTTCTTTGGAGAAGTATCTGTTCTTGTCTTCTGTGCATTTTTTGACATGATTATCTGTGTGTGTTGAGTTTGAGAAATTCTTCATAGATCTTGGATATCAGCCCTTTGTCTGTAGTGTCATTTGCGAATATCTTCTCCCATTCCGTGGGTTGCCTCCTTGTTTTGTTGACTGTTTCCTTTGCTGTGCAGAAGGTTTTGATCTTGATAAAGTCCCAAAAGTTCATTTTGGCTTCTGTTTCCTTTGTCTTTGGAGACATATCTTGAAAGAAGTTGCTGTGGCCGATGTGGAAGAGGTTACTGCCTATGTTCTCCTCTAGGATTTTGATAGATTCCTGCCTCACATTGAGGTCTTTTATCTATTTCGAGTTTATCTTTGTATGGTGTAAGAGAATGGTCAAGTTTCATTCTTCTCTACATAGCTGTCCAGTTTTCCCACACCATTTATTGAAGAGACTGTCTTTATTCCACTGTATATTTTTTCCTGCTTTGTCGAAGATTATTTGACCATAGAGTTGAGGATCTGTATCTGGGCTCTCTACTCCATTCCACTGTCTATATGTCTGTTTTTGTGCCAGAACCATGCTGCCTTGGTGATCACAGGTTTGTAGTAAAGCTTGAAATCAGGCAACGTGATGCCCCCAGTGTTTGTTTTTTAAAGGGCATATTTAATTGCAATATAAATTAGAAATAAATTTCACACATTTATCAAGGAACATTTGCTATAATGTTAATTGAAAATTTTCATATGGTTCATACTGTAAAACTCAAAGTAAGGACTTTATAATCCACCATTGGACTTGAAGTTATTAGAGATAAAACTCAGGCAATCACAGTCAAAGGGAGTGTGAAATAGAATTATACAGGAACTGTAGTGGTATCTAGCTGGAAATATCCTGAGTTCAATGCTTCTTTCCAGAAGAATGAGTTATATGACCTCAGAAGATATTCAGAATATGGGATGTCAGATGCAGTGACCCAGTGCTGGGAGCTGACAAGTCTGCAGCCAATTGTATCTCTGACTCCACTTCTTGACTTCTACTCAGTGCAGTTTGTTCTGGTTTTCTTCAACAAGACAACAATATAAAATCTGTTAGCAATCTCCATTTGGCGCACGTCAATGGTTAGTCATCTATTGATCTCAGCCACCACCTCAAAACCTCTACTTCTCCAGGGTAATGTGATATCACCTTCATCTGTTTCTCAACACCAGTGAGTCACCATCACTGGTTCCTAATCTACTGGTCCTCTAACTGTTGTAGTGTCCCCGGCTAACTTCTCTTCTTCCATTCTCTTTCTACTTTCTCTTTAGATGACCTCATTTAAATCCTGTGGTTCTAGATAACATCCTACATGCTAATGAATCTCAAACATGTATCTTTGCCCACTTTCTGTCATCTAAGTACAAATATAATCATCTCTGAACTGAAACTTGTCAAGTGTCTCTGAACTGATCTCTCAGCTTTTCTTTTATTCCTTTACAATCTAGTCTCCACAAAGCAACCAAACTGATATGTGCAAAGCTTTAAGTAAATTATTGCTCCCCCTTCTTCAAACTCTTGTTATTCCTATGAGAATAACAGTGAGAGGAAAATTTATCTATTTCAGATCAAAGGTCTCCTTCACAAAGACTTACACCATTCACTCACCTATATACACACATACACACACAAAGGGATAAATTAGCAGGGATAAATACTTTCTAAACTGTAAATACACTTTATAATATTGGTAATTCTGATGATTCTCATGATAATGAAAATCATGATGAAACTGAACTTTTGACCTAGGGACACCAACAAGCCAACCAAACTAAACAATGTCATTCAAGAGCTTTTTTTTTTTAGATTTTATTTATTTATTTGACAGACAGCAGTCACAAGTAGGCAGAGAGGCAGGCAGAGAGAGGGAGGGAAGCAGGCTCCCTGCTGAGCAGAGAGCCTGATGTGGGGCTCGATCCCAGGACCCTGGGATCATGACCTAAGCCAAAGGCAGAGGCTTTAACCTACTGAGCCACCCAGGTGCCCCACTCAAGAGCTTTTTTACCAGAAGTAAGTGACATCTTATTTTCCCCACACTAGGCTTGTGTCTATCAGAGACAATGCACTTAAAAATTCCAGCCTATTAAACACTGTATAGCAGATTTATAAATATTAAATATATGCAGATTTCTCATCAAGATATCAGGTGATTTTGGAAACATGGCTTAAATTTGCAAAAAATGATATTGATTTTCTTTTTGCCATTCCACCAGTCCCCTTTGTCCAGCATCTGATGCAGGCTGGTTGCCAGAGGGAAACTCTTCTTGCACAGAGGGATTTCTGTCTTCCTTGCACTTCAGAGTCCTTTCCCTTAGATGTTGTTTGTTTGTTTATTTTGATAGCAAAATAATCCAAAAAGTAAATTGTTATTGACTTAATAGAAGTTAAACTTAGATCAAATTAAAATTAAAATCAAATTAAAATTTAAGGTCCATCCAGTTATGTGTTATGTACCTCATCTAACTCATCATGTATTGTTTGAAGTAATAGGGAAATTTGGCAGTCCCCTCTTAGTGGGTACCGACTGGGCTTTGGTCTCTTCCTGCTGTATCTGATAATGTAGCTCCCATCCTAGGAGATCCTATTATGATTGCAATAACCCCATTTAGCATGGTAGCATAATATATGGAATCAGGTACAACTGGCAACATAATATATGGAATCAGATATAACATAACAGAGGGAATCAAGTACAACTGGTTTTGAACTCTGCCTCTGACACTTCACTGTTGGGGAAAAAGTAGCTGAATTTGATATACTTAATTTGATAGCCCAACTTCCTCCCATTCAATTCTATTCCATTCTATATCTCTATCCTTGGAATAGTTGATTTTGCTGTTTTACTAAATTTTATTTGCTGTCATAATTTTGCATCCTCATACATTCTTGGAAAGTTTATATGCATACATGAATATGCATATACGTACAGAATACATATACACACATGTAGTTACATACATATACATGGACATACAGATGCAGATTGTGGAAAAAAAGAAAAACAGAATAAAAAAATAATAATAAAGCTATAGCGTATTGTATAAAGGCTTGAATTTGGATAACACAGATTTTTTTTTTAAATGCTGAAATAAGTGAAATTGAGGTTGAGGTTCTCTTATCTCCATCTTCTTTCATTGATCCATATAAAGATCTCAATAGCTTTAGTCATAAACAGATCCTAAACTTTGGTGAAGGCCAACTTCTATTGCAATTCTGGATTGCATACTCTTTAGGCTCAAGGAGGATGAAGCTCTTAAAAGATATTTGCCATACTCATTGACATCTAATATCAACATTTTCCTGATTAGAAGATTACCATCTTTTCTCAATTTTACTGAATGGCTCTCTGTGTATATAGTTTGGCAGAATCTGATGATCACACAAGTTTGTTTCTGTGAAAAAAAATTTAGACCCACAGAGTTTGAAAGAATAGTCCCTTATATACTTGTCTATCACCTACTTAAGGAATAAAACATTTCAATTCCATTAATATGTAATAAACAGGCTTAATTTAGTGTTCTTATATTTTGGCAAGTATTACATTTTATAGCTTATATGTTTTATCTCTAATACATACATTATATTTTATTTTATTAATGTCTCTTCAAATGATATATTGTCTATATTTTTTGCAGATTTCTTACTTTTGTTCAATGTATTTTTGAGAATAATTCACCTTGGAACATATAACTAATGTACATCCATCTCATAGCTGCTAAATATATACAATATATGTATCTGTATTTCACTTTATGGAAATTTAGGGTGTTGCTAAACTTTCTTTGTAAGCATTTCTCTGTACATATCTCCTTGGGTACTTGTATGTGATTGCATCCCTAGAGAAAAACTGCTGAGTCTTAGAGTATGTACATCTTCAATTTTTCTATATATTGTCAAATTACCCTTCAAATTGGTTGTACCCATTTAAATTCCCACTAGAGGGTTATAAAAAATATATTTGCTCCACATCCTTGTCAAAACACGTTATTTTCAGATTAAATGTTGCCAATCTCTGAGTGTGAAACTGCTTCTTATTGTAGTTTTAACTTGTGTTTCTCTTATTACTCCCGAGTTTAAACATTTTTAAATACCAATCACATGCACACTCCTTTGATATGTCTATTGCTAGATTTTGTCCATTTTATTGGATTTTTATTTCCCTCCCTTCCTTTTTCTCTCCTTCATTTTTTTTCCTGCCAGATTTACCATAGTTTATATTACATTTAGCCTAGTATTTCTTTGTCTGTTTTATGCCTTGTCAGCATTTCTCTCAGTCTCGATTGCTTTTCTCTGTGCGTACGTGTATGTGTGCGTGTGTGTAACTGGATGCAAATAGGTACTTTTACAATGTATATTTTGTACTTTGTACTTTCTGTATCTTTTTAAAGAAGTCCACTGTGATCGTGAGGTCACAAATATATATTTCTATCAAAATTTAAAACTTCTGAATTTTAGATTAAAGACTTCGTGTTAAGACTTGATTTTCTTCCTATGTGAGTGACAACTTTTTACGGTGTCTTTAATTAAATATGCCATTGTTCATCCCTCATCACCAATGCCACATATTTAAAATAACACGTTTCCATACATAGGTGGTTATATTACTGAACCCTATCCTATCCTACCTTATCCTATCTCCTCTTATTTTATTCTCATCTATTCTAACATCTTTTCTGATTCTATCCTATATCCTAGTCTGCTGTAGCAAATCCTAGCCTATCCGACTCATTTCTTTGTGACTGGATCAATATAGTAGAACTACTGAATTATTTCTAAATTATTATATCTTTATAATTATTTAAATCTTTTATTTTCTTCCATCAAAATCATCTTTGCTATTCTTGGTCTTTTTTCCCATGTGCTCATTTTTAATCATCTAACTTAAAACATGTTTTCCTTAAAATACTGTTAATTGGCAATTAATTTAAAAATTAACTTGGAGAGAAATGGCAACCTTAATATTTTGAGACTTACTGTCCATAAACTCTTCATTCGTATCTCCTCATAAACCAATTCTTCACTAAAGTCTTTCAATAAATTTTTTTTTTTTTTTTTTTTTTTTTTTTTTTTAGTACTAGGGTATACTGGCTATGAAGTTGGTTAGGTAACAACTTTCTTCTAATTCTCACAAGAGATTTTTTTTTAAGGGTGCTTGGCTGGCTCTGTCGCTGGAGTATGCAACTCTTAATTTCAGGGCTGCATGTTAGAGTCCCACGTTGAGTGTAGAGATTATGTAAAAATAAAATCTTTAAAAAAATAAAAGAGGTTTTTTTTTCTTTAAGAGTAATTGTCAGTTTCTTGGATTTTTTTAACAGCTAACCTTAAAACCATTTTTTTTCTGGTCATTTTATAAGTGTGTGTGTTTGTTGAGGATAGATTTTAAACTTGTGATAAAACATTTTAGTAGTTATTATCAAATTAAACATTTTCTTCTTAAGATTTAGTGTTGTTAAATTACCCTTTTTTGGAAATTTTCCAAGTCATTTAAGTTTTACATTCATTTGAAAAAAGATATTCATGGTATTTTCATATTATTTTTAATTTCTTCTGTATCTATAGCATTGTCTCCTTTTTCTGATCCAATAATGTTCAATATCAAGATTTCTTTTTCTTTTACTCATCAATCTAGATAGAGGTACATGTGTATTATTGGGATTTTTTAGAATCTACTTCAAGTTTGTTTTACTTAATCTTTTCCTGTTCAATTATATCCTATTCTTATTTTCATTTTCTTATTTATTTCCGCTCATCCTGTTCTTTTTAATTTCTTACACTGATTGCTTGAATATTTAATTTTAAAAGATTTTTAGTTCCAATATGTATTAAATATAACTTACACACAACACCTAACATTTCACATGCATACTTAGCAAAATTTACAGTATATCAATACCTATAATCTCCAACAGAACTATAAAAGAATTGTGAACTACTGGTAAACTTTTTCTTCTTAATTCCTACATTTTATTGTTGCCCGCCTTTTGTGCCTTTCTTATGTTTACTCCAAAATAATTATTCTTATTATTTTTAAATCAATATATGTTTAGCTACAATTTACTAATTTCCTCGATGATTATTCTTCCCTGTACCTCTTTTTCTATTCTGAATTCAATTTCCTTTCCACTGAAATATATCATTGAAATTTATCTGAGATTTGAATTTTATCTCTTTGGAAAGGCCTTTATTCTGCTTTTTTCTGTAATAATATCTTAGCTATGTATAAAATTATAGGTTGTCATTTGTTACAATTATAGATTGTCATTTATTATTTTCTTATAGTTTGAAAGGTACTATTTCACTCTCTTCTGAAAAATGCCTGTTCAGAAGCCTGTTATTAGTCCTGGTAATCTTTCTTTCCGCTCTGATTGTCTTTAAGATTTCCTTGTTATCTTTTGTGTTTTAAGCTTTAGTACCATATATTGAGGAGTAGGCTGATTTTTCTCTTTATTTGTCATCCTTTGGAATCTTTGCGGTTCTTCCCCAAAATAGAACAACCTGAAGGACTTAAAATCTCAGTTTCATTTTTAAAACATGTTTATTCAACATTTTTAACTTATTTTGGCTTTCATTGAGACTATTTTCAAGATATCTAATCTGTGTTACTGCCAGAAACTAAAGTACCAACATAAATTTCTTAAATGTAAAGCATAAAAAAAGATTTATTAAAGTCTCCTTTAAAGAAAAAAAAAAAGACGTATTAAAGTCTTCTTTTAAAAAAAAAGGACTTGTTAAATCCTTCTTAAATCATAAATCTAAATTTAATGGAAAAAATTGTTCAGTTTACAAAACATATGTAAAACTGTAATGTAACAAGAGCAAGTAAGGAAAAGTCATGTTCTAAAAGCTAAAACAGAAAGGAAATAATTAATAATTTTATGACCAGATACATATACCTTCTTCAAGAAGGCAGTATCTTCAGTTGGATAGTAAACACTTCAGAATGAAAATTTAGTAATGCCATTATATCTTCATTTTGTGAGAACTAAAGAGAAACATATTTGTTTTTATCTTTTTGTAACAAAAGGAAAATGAGTGAATGAAATAACAATATAACATAATCTTTAGTTACTAAATGTTGAATGTCTGCCCTTAAACCAAAAAAAAAAAAAAAAAAAAAAAGAATACCTCTTACAAAAAGGGTTCCAGGAAGCTTCTCCAAGGCAGCAAATAAGGAAATTGGAATAGGGAACAAAAACCTCTCACCATGCCAAACCCACAATACCTACTACCTCATTCTCTAAGGGTATTTTGAAGCCTTTTATCTATTAATTACCAGAAAAGTTGGAGGATAAATATTTAAGCACATTTCAAATATTTCTCTACCTAACAAAAATCGTTTTTCTTTTCTTAACTCAACAATTATCTCTCTGACATTTAGGGAACATTACATAATTATGTATTTTGTTTTAGGGAGTCATTGCTATTCATGGAGCTGGAGAACAGGTATCACACCAGCATGGGTTGGGAATTTGAGGAGATGGTATTCTTAACAAGCTCTATCAAGGAATTTTTTTTTTTCAGTATAAAATCCCTTCTATTGTTTTTTTCCTGTATGACTCTTCTGAAAAGTATATGTCAAACACCTTACTGAAGAACTTAAGCCCAGGGCTGAAAGGGAACAGTTTGGATTAAATAGAATATTTCATCAGTACATGTTAGAAAATTGCTTAGACTAATCTTAAGTGTATGTGAAAACTCCACTGTTTAAACTGTCACATATTCACAAAAATCATTTAATATCAGGTTGAATTATCAAAAGGGAGTTTGGAAAAGAGTTTTATCAGTTGAGGATCTCTGTCTTGGGGTTACACTCAATATATAAGACTAAGCTTTTGTAAACTTGGGGCTTTGAGAAAGAATTAGGCAGGAATCTGTTAGTCAAGCTGTCACTTTTCATTATTTGAAATGTTAACCTGAATAAAGATTTGTGGTTCCCCTCCACCCCATTGGGTAGGAGAAGGAAGTAATTATTTTTGTGTTGAAGTATACGATACATAAATAGCATGAGACTTTTTCAGACAGGTTCCTTCAGGGACATACTTTAGCTGTTTATCTATTCTGGATATCAGAAATTTTATTGAAATAAGTTGGCAAATTTCGTTCAATCTAGCTATCTATGTAGAATAAATGAAAGTCTTTTGAACTCAGAATTCTCTATCTAAATATACATTATATATTTACATATATATAATTTATTCTCAAATTTCTTACATATATATTTATTATATATTTATTTATACTTTATATTTTACTTATTACATTTTTATTATATATTTATACATATGCAAGTATATATGTAAGCATAGACTTAGACAAATATATGTGTATCTATATATGTTTATATTTTATTTCATAGTGAGTCAAGAAGAAATGTAGAATTCCCATAAAGTAATGCAATATGCTTCCAAAATGAAAATCCTTCAGTTCCATTTTCTTTCTTTTTCTTTATGGTATTTTTCTGGGTGTCCAGGGATACTCTTGTCCCATATAACTTGGGGCCTAAAAGATCACATTTAGTTAATGTTGCAAAGTATTTTTTTGCACCTTGACACTCAATGCATTTGGTTGGACTTGAAACAGTTAATACTAGGTGAGTATGATGATTTTCCAGTTAATGATTGCTGTATATGAACTACCCCAAGATTAATTGGCTTAAAACAATAACAATTTTACTATAGAATTCACCGAGAATTAGGGTAGAGTTCAGCTGCGTGATTATTCTGTTTCTCATGGTAGCAGGTCCAATTTGACTTCACTCACATGTCCATTCCCTGGTGGAGATCCCTAGCAGGGTGGACTCTGCTCTCATTGTAGGTCTCCCTGTGGCCTCTCTATTATGGCGGTCCCAGAGAAGCTAGACTTTTTCATAGTTGTTGGTTTCACCCACAGCATGTATTATAGGAGTCAAAGTGGAAGCTAAAAGTCTTCTTGCCTTTGGAAATCACACATCACTTCTGCCATGTTCCTTGTGTCAAGCAAGTTAATAAGTCCTGTCTCAATTCAAAGGGAGGTAAATTTTCCCTCTGCCTCTCAGAAAAGGAGTAGCAAAGAATTTGCATTCATCTTTAAGCTCCTAAAATAATACTGCAAAATTGTATTTCATTTCAATATTCTACGGAGGGATCCTATTCAGTGCGCATCTAAAAAGTCATAAAAGCTATGAGAACAACCAGTGCTTCCAAACTTTTGAATCTTAAAATATAAAAATCAAACAGACCAGCTACTCCCTCCTATCTCCCCACCTCTTTAAAGCTTTCCAACTTGTAGCCCTGTTAAAATCATGTGCTTATTAAACTTGAAAATGTAAGGCTGTGAATGTGTATTTCACACTCTATTTTTATTCTGACATTCTAAACATTTTCTTACAGAAAGTTTAAGAATTGATCTTAAGAAAACATTTTAAAAATAAGAAATCTGAAAGAAAGAAGTGTCTATAAAAGATGCTGAAGGACTGAGATGTTTCCATTGATCTGAATAAGACTTTAGTCCCTAAGCTGATCCACTCTATCCCTTCTGATAAGCCCAGAATGATGGAGAAACAGCTAACCTGGAGGCCCAGGCTTGCCTCCCTGCATGCCATCCTGTGACAAACATCTGCTTTCTCATACCTTCTGAGCATTTTTACAGAATAGCTAGGTACTTTTCCAGGCATAATATAATGTACTCTTTACAATTCCTATTTTCTTTTCTGACAGCAAAACTAGATGTGAATTTAGTAATAGAATAATGTGAACAAGATAGAATTTAGATCTGGAAACAATAGTAGAGATATTCTTTTTAGTGTTCTCATTTTGCAGACCTGGAAACAAAGGAATATGGAATAGGGAACATCGAACCGTAATAGCATTTAACCATTTTATATAATGGTTTTATATTGTATTGCCCTAAAGCAAAAAATACTTAAATTAATTGTTAGGCTAGTTATCTATTGCTGCACACCTAACTGTCCACAATTTAGCAGCTTAAAACATCACATATGTGTTATTTTATAGGTTCTGTGGATCGGGAATCTGGGTGAGCCTTTGTGGGTTCTTGGGTTCAGGGTCTCCCACAAAACACAATTGGGGTTTCAGCCTGCCATGGTCATCTCAAGCATTAGTAGGGTAAGATCCACTTTCAGGTTCTCTGAGTGGTTGTTCATAGGATTCAGTATCTAGCAGGCGGTTGGACTGAGTGAGATTTTAGTTTGTTGCTGGCAATTGCTCAGGTCCTTAGGAAGGAAGGTGGTCTCACTTCCTTGCCATTGGGCCTTTCCATAGGACAGCCCAAAACACTGCAGCAGCTTCATCAGAATGAGCAAGAGAGTGCTCTGACAAGACAGACGTCAGTCTTTCCTTACCTAGTCTCAAAAGTGGCATCATACCACTTTTGTAGTACTTTATTCATTCAAAGAAAGTCACTAGTTTCAGGCCACACTCAAGGTGAGGAGATGACACAAGGTTTGAAGATCCTGGGGCAAGGATCAGGAGTCATTTTAGAAGTTGTCTACCATATTATATATATATTCAAAATCTTAAATGTATTTATCTTTCTCTGAAGAAAATATATTGTCAATTTTTGCAAGCTTAAGCTCATTTCCTGCTAGGCATTTTGACATATTTGAATTGTGATCTACCTTAAATATTGTAATGGATAAATGTAAAAGGGTGTGTGTGTGTGTGTGTATGTGCTGTTATTGTCATTCTTTACTTTAAAAACACCAAAGCTAACTGAAAAGAACAAAGCTTCTGCATTACAACCAGCTTATAAAAACTGCAAAACCACCTGGAAAATATTTTAAAATGCATTTGAAATCAGATACAAAGGAAGTCTTACCTTGCATTCTAAATTTGCTTGCACACATGTCTCGGAATACACGGCAGCTCCTTAGATTTATCAAGTGTGATTTAGAGCGTGAACGAAAAATGTACAAATACGGTTCCAGAGCAGGATACACATATAAAGACTTAACGAAGTTGAAGCCTATGAAAGCAAATTCAATAATATGATTGTTCCTTTTAATAAAGTTAGCATTAGCGAGTGTTAAAATGTAATTTGAAATTTTTTGTTATTATACCAAATAAATTTCTGCTTCTGTTAACATCATTTTATTAATTCCATATGATACTGACAATAATTGGATATTGCAAAAACTGAAAATTCTTTGGTTTAAATAAGCATAGGTGATGGTTTTTGCAAAAACGTATTGACATGGTTGGCTCTCTTGGTGGTATTTTAAATGACATTTCATTTGTTATGTTTTCTATCATTCTCCTTTCACTTTTCTAGAAGAAATTCTGTGGTCCTCTTTAATATCCATGTTGAAGATACTAGAGTGTATGAAACCTGACAGAGAGTTTTAAAACTTAAATCTTATGCAATATATTTAAGTATATTTAATTCTTTAACTAATTATGTGAATTTACATATATGTAGATTTCATGTAATCTATTTTTTTTAAAGATTTTATTCATTTATTTGACAGACAGAGATTACAAGTAGGCAGAGAAGCAAGCAGAGAGAGAGAGAGGAGGAAGCAGGTTCCCTGCGGAGCAGAGAGCCCATATGGGGCTTGGTCTCAGGATCCTGGGATCATGACCTGAGCCGAAGGCAGAAGCTTTAACCCACTGAGCCACCCAGGCGCCCTGATTTCATGTAATCTATAAAAAAGCTGAAGATTTTATATAAAAGTATGACTTACTCTTTTTCACTGTCCTGGTTGACATCCTTTTATTCATTCTTGGCTTTCAAGGTAGTTGCCACCTTTTCTGAAAGGTAATCCTCCTCCATTTCCATACCTTCCAACAAAAGAGAAATGCTCTTCAGAGGTTAAAATTGCTGAGGAAATTGTTTGTGGTGATAGGGAATGGAAAGATTATGTGAAGGAAAAGAAAAATTACAAGAGTCTGCATATAAATTCATTAGCTAATAAGAACATTAGCATAAGTCTTCTAAATATGATGTTCTTTATTACATCAATCTATTTTATCTCATGCTACATTGAAAAGATAAACACTGGGGAAAATTGTCTGTATTAAATAATAAGCAGGGTCTTTTTCTTGTTTTGAAGTCTTGGTTTTTTAATATTTTTGTTAAGATGAGTGTTGAAATATTTTATTCACTAACTATACCATCCCCAGTTAGAACCTGTTTCTAGCTTTTTTTTTTTTTTTTTTTTTTTTAAATGGATCACCAAGGACCAATGATTTAATCCATCATTGCCTAAGTACTGGAGACATTTTTTTTTTTTAAGATTTTATTTATTTATATGACACAGAGAGAGAGACAGCAAGAGAAGGAACACAAGCATGGGGAGTGAGAGAGGTAGACGGAGGCTTCCCGCTGAGCAGGGAGCATGATGCAGGGCTGGATCCCAGAACCCTGGGATCAAAACCTTAGCCTAAGGCAGATGCTTACTACTGATCCACCCAGGCACCCCATGTTTCTAGCTTTGATTTTAAAAGAACTCAATACAAATCAAAATATCTGATTATTGATCAAAGAATTTTATGTGTATATCTATCTATAGCCAAATGAACTCATTTGTATCAATATTAGTCTAATTTCACTGGAATATAAGTTCATAGTATTTAGTTTTTTCTTTTCACAGATATGTTGGTACTATGACCTATACCACCAGCCTGCTATACAAATATGGTGGTGTAACTTTGATATCTCTAATTAACTGTTGTTGTCACCTCTTCAATGATCAGGAAATCTCTTTGAACCATTAACTTTGCCCCTATTATTTACTGAATTGTTACATGTGTCCCCCTTTGTCAATTGAAGCCCCAACACACAACGTGACTATATTTGGAAATAGGACTTTTATGGAGGTAATTAAGGTTAAATGACGCCATAAGGGTAGGGCTCTGATCCAATGGATTGAATGTTCATAGAAGATGAGAGTCTGGAGAGTTTGCCTCTCTCTCTGCCATGTAAGGACACAGCAAGAAGGGGATCATCCACAAGCCAGGAAGAGAGACCTTTCTATTGTTTAAGCCGCCTAGTCTATGGTATGTTGTTATGGCTGCCCAAGCTAACTAAAACAGCAACTATCATCTCACTTAGTCCACAGGGATGCCCTCTACTTCCATCACAAGGAGCAAGTAGTAGACAGGATCAGTTACATTTGCCTTTCCTTCTTCACTACCATATGAATTCCTTAGTGGAGCTTGACCCTCAGAGCAGGGCAACTGCTTATACAGTGTTGTCATGATGATTTGGTTGGCAGTGTCCCGAAAATTGCAGTGGTGGTGACTCATATTTAAATCCTAAGAAATAGCTCTTTTATTTTAGAGTCCCATATTCAGACATTTCTCTTAATCTCTAAGTGCTGCCCTAGGTATCAGAGACCAGAGGGAGAAAGAGAGAAAGTTAGAATATATACATATTTTTAGAACACCTACTCATCATAGAATGGCTGGATAGTTTTGTAGGCATGAGAAAATATTATGACACTGATTTAAATGTATCCATCTCATAGGTAGACTTTTTATTCCAGTGGAAGGATTTTGAAGGTGCAGGTCTACCAAATTACTTAGGGGGATGTACTTCAAAGAAGCATCAGTGAAGAAGTAAAATTATCAGGTAACTGAAATATACCAAAACACAAGGCACAGTTAATTATTTCTTGAGCGAAGCTCAATTTGACTTGTACTATTCTGGGAATATCACCGCTACCAAGTTGAATAATACTTAGCAGTATGTTTGAAGAACTAGGACTTCTTAATTTCTAATTCTGGTCTATCTGGCCTAAACTAAAACATAAATGTCAATCAGAAGATGAAGTGAGGAAATGATGTGGAAATACATATGTCAGATGGCGTCCGTGAGCCCAGAACTACCACTGTGAGGAATCCGAATGACTGCGTCAGACATCTGAAGATTGAGTGACCCTAGAAATAATATTCATACTAAAAGGAAATATTTCATTGCACTTACATTCAATTTTAGAGGCTGAGTGAATTTTTACATAGACTGTCTGCAAAGCAGCTCTGCTTGTGGACTTTGGAATCTTACGGATCTTTATAAAGATCCAACTTCTACCATAGTTAATTGTGGAATTTGGGCCAAAACTTAGATTTTTTTGATCATCATTTTATTCATCTATAAAACTGAAATTTGGGGGGATGCTTAGGTGGCTCATTTGGTTAAGCGTCTGCCTTCATCTCAGGTCATGATCCCAGGGTCCATGGATTGAGTCCTGCCTTGGGCTCCTTGCTCAGCAGGGACACTGCTTCTCCCTCTGCCTGCTGCTCCCCCTGCTTGTCCACTCTCTCTCTTTCTCTCTTTCTCTCTGACAAATAAATAAATAAATAAATAAAATCTTTAAAATTGCAATTTTAGTGTATATGCCCCAGCATTACATTGAGAAGTGTATAAGATGATGTATATAAAATGTATATGCCTTAGCAGATTCCCCAAAAATGACATAAATCATTCCTTGATAGTCGAAAGCACTAATTCATTGCTTGTGGTATTTGTTTCTTAAAGGAAACAATGTCACACATCAGCATGTCTGTCCCCTCATTCACTCTCAACTCTGGAGCATCCTTTTGGTTTGAACCTTCATGTTTTACGTTTTACAGAGTCCGGCTACCACTTGAGCCTATGTGGCCTGGTTGGGTTGCTAAGTGTTATTCGGGGGTTTATTATTAGGGTGTTCATTTTTATATTACATTAAGCACTGTCCTCCAGTTAAGTCTGTCAGTAATTAAGCTGATGTTTTAATTTTCATCTGTTTATTGTCTTAGTTTATCTTTTAATCACTTCCATGCTGAATCTTTTAGAAAAATGTGAAATATTGGGCTCTTCAAACACCAGTATTAATACTAATACTTAGTAGTATTCTTTCTTCTTGTGCAGAGAACTGAGGCTTACAATTTTTTCTTTTTATTAACATGTAATGTATTATT
Organism: Martes martes; assembly: GCF_963455335.1. NCBI lineage: Eukaryota > Metazoa > Chordata > Mammalia > Carnivora > Mustelidae > Martes > Martes martes. Next base: position 42,421,778 of record NC_137901.1, on the reverse strand, counting down.
TGATTCAGGGTACAGGTCTGTGACTCATCAATCTTACACAATTCACAGCACTCACCATAGCACATACCCTCCCCAATGTCCATCACCCAGCCCCCTTATCCCTCCCATCTCTCTCCCCTCCAGCCACCCTCAGTTTGTTTCCTGAGATTAAGAGTCTCTTATGGTTTTTCTCACAATTTTTTCTCACAATTTTCTTACAATTAATATCTATACACACACATATATATGTTTCTGTATATGAGTATGTGATGTTTGTGTTTGTGTATATGTATATATTAGTATTATATGCTAATATAAGGATTCAATGAAAATCAACTCTATTTTATATATAGTTAATATATATAGTGTGTATATTTGTGTATATTTATGTATATGTACATATATATAAACTCAGTGAGTTGCTCTGAGAACCTTTTTCTACAATCATTGGGTCTGGGTTTTTCTGTCATTCATAAATGAAGTTAGGTAAAGGTATGAAAATAATCAGAACTTTTGACCATGAGGAAATGTGCCTGACAATGGTTCTATTAGAATGACTCTAAAATGGATTTTAGGGTGCCTGGGTGGCTCAGTTGGTTAAGTGCCTGCCTTTGGCTCAAGTCATGATCCCATGTTCCTGGGATCAGGTCCTGCATTGGGCTCCCGGCTCAGGGAGGAACCTGTTTCTCCCTCTGCCCTGCCCCCGCCGCTCATGCTCACATGCACACGCACATGCACATGCACATGCACATGCACATTCACTCACTCTCTCTCTCTCTTTCTCAAAAATAAATAAATAGATAGATAGATAAATAAATATATAAAATCTTAAAAAACATAACAAAATAAAATAAAATGGATTTTATACAGCCATAAGTTCTTGATCACTTAGCAACTTGAACAGAAAAAAATTCTTTATTTGGTAGAATCTTAATAGATTTCAGATGCAGAAGAGTCCTTTATTGGTTAAATCTGGTAATTTATAAAACACCCCAGATGGGAAAAAGGATTTTTACAAATTAAGAAGATATTTTCTACTGGCCACACCAAATTACTAAGTGGGCAAATTAGAATGGCTAGGGGATAGGGAAGATGCTAGGAATTCATTTACCGTGCCAAAGACAGAAGAAGACATCTTAGGATGAATGTTGAGCCATTGCCTTTCATTGAAGAGCTAGTTTCCTCTGTCTTTGGTAATAGGAACCAAAACTGGCTTCTATGATTAAATGAAACTTTCATGAAATTGTGTTTATATAAAAAGAAAACAATTTTTTCTTCACTAAAGCACAAATATATTTTATTTGAGCTATGAAAACTCTGATTTTTGTCTTATTATTTTTTTAAAAATACATGGAATTTCAGTTTAAAGAGTAGAATTAAGCTCCCATGCATTGCTAACAAGAATTAAATATATCAACACTCTGGAGGGGAATGAAACAATCTAAAACAATTTTAGACTTGCATTTGTCTTTTGACCTGGTGGTCCTATTTCTGGAAACATATCCTGTATATATATCTGGCCAAACGAGGCCTTTTATAAGCACTCAAGTAACTGTGTCAATATTGTTTGTTACAGAGAACAATTTAAAAAACAAATAAACAAAAATCTCTTAGTGCCCACTTCAAAGAGTTGGTTAAATAAACATTTTGAAATATTATGCACCAGTAAAAAGGAATAGTGAAGCATTACTTTTATAGGACTTATTTTTATTGAAACATTCAAGGGTAAGTACACTCTATTTGCCTTTAAAATCAGTACTCACTGCCCTTTGTTTTAAAAAGTAGGAGGAATATATATTCATTGTTGCTTGCTTTATATAAAGAATTCTATGAAGACATAACTAAGAAACTAATAAATTGTTTACTTACACAGATAGATTTCAAGGAACTCCTCAATGTCTTATAGCTGTTTTTTTGTTATTAAACATGTAAACTCAAAAATGGATTTTAAAAAATATATACAGAAAGGCCCAAAAGGGAGCTTATAAATTAACTAGACTAACCTCTCCATTTATAAAGAAAGAAGTAGGACCAAAGTAGATAACCTACACAAGTATACGCACATGTGTATCCTATACCCCAACTTAAATGCACGTGTGTATCCTATACCCCAACTTAAATCCTATACCCCAACTTAAATGCTCTTTAGAGCAAGAACTATATCAATTCATCTTTATATTAGTAGGGGTTCTTAACTCAGTGCTTTTACTCAATAAATAGTTGTTGATTGATTGTCATTAAAACATATGCTGACAACTTATTTCAATTGTTCATATCTTAAAATATCCTAACACATTAAACATCCTTGTAATATGTCGTGTGATGATTGGCAAGCTTTCTTAATCAATACAGCTTATAATGGACTTATTAAGATCAGGCATGGTTGGGTTCCATTTTGACACATTTGAGTAATACCTTTTTTATCCACTCTACTGATTTTTAAGCCTTGGCATCTTTAATGGCTTCTCTGATTCACCTTTTCTGTAGCTTAATGCAATATCAAATAGAGGACATAATGAGTGAAATGTATTTGAGGGTAAAAATGAGCCCCTAAATTATTATTCCATTCTATCACACTGGGTAGTTAAAATCCATTCCAATTAAATTCTTTTCAGATAGTAATTTGTGATGAAAAGGTGGTGAACATTCAAAAATAGTTAAATGTCCAAAAGCTGTATTCCTATAAAAATATGTATGTCTAAAACAGATTTCAGAATATATCTGCTGGAAGCATAATCTGTGTATGGTAGGACTTATTAGTAACATTAAATTTGAAATAAAGTATTTGTACTTCAAAAACAGTTGCTAAATCATAAACTAAACAATATCCTCAACTTTTGGAAGATAGATAATACTTTCATAGAAATAAATATGGATATGGTTAAGAGACTTAGCATAACTTCAAATATTTTCAAAATTTAAAAGTTTTTTTTTTGTTGTTTGTTTGTTTTAAGATTTGTTTATTTGAGAGGACGAAGAGTGGAACCCAAACAAACTCTGCTCAGCCTGGACCTGACACAGGGCTTGAGCTCATGACCTTGAGAACACGACCTGGGCTGAAACCAAGACTTCGATGCTTAACTGGCTACACCATCCAGGTGCCCTTCAAAATTTAAAGTTTTTTTATATACATTTAATTTCTTGCTTTAAAATATGCTGCAGGGGCGCCTGGGTGGCTCAGTGGGTTAAAGCTTCTGCCTTCGGCTCAGGTCATGATCTCAGGGTCCTGGGATCGAGCCCCACATCGGGCTCTCTGCTCGGTGGGGAGCCTGCTTCCCTTCCTCTCTCTGCCTGCCTCTCTGCCTGCTTGTGATCTCTGTCTGTCAAATAAATAAATAAATAAAAAATCTTAAAAAAAAATAAAATATGCTGCATATGTATTAGGTGTAGCTATTTAGTCAGAATGGACAGTGTCATTTAGTGGAAATAAGACTAAATAAGATAAGGTTGAAATTGTTTTGTTTTAGAAAATTGCTTAGAACTATTGTTCCTAAAATGAGTTCCATGAAGTACTAAGATCATGAAAAATTCTAATATATCCAATCAACATATATTCTCAATGTCTACAATGTGCCTGACAGGCAATGAAGCAAAGTGCCTGTTCTTGTGTAGCTTATGTTCTATCAGGGAACTCAGGATCTCACACAAGGAACAAGCACATACACTGTATGTAAAATTCTGATCAGTTCTAAGAAGAACTAGGCAGCCTAAGAGGGTGGGGTACATGGTGTGAGGGCCTAACATTTATATGAGATATTTAGGGAAGGCCTCTCAGATAAAAGGCTGTTTGAGAAGAAACATAATGCAGAGTGAGGGAGGCGTGAGATATCAAGGGCAGAGTGTTGAAGGAAAAACAAAGAAGAGCGCACTCAAAAGCCAGTAGGTGTTTAATGTCTTTGGAAAAATGTAGGAGGGGGCCAGTGTGGCTGGAAAGGAAAATAGGAGATTTACTGCATCATGGTGGTATTGATTACAAAATAGATTACAACTAGTTGATAGATCATGTGTTTCCAAATTCTATAACTGAATAAGTTTCAACATATGATTTTATACTATGTGACTTAAGAAGGTTTTATAATAGTTGAGATAATCAAAAGCTTTTAGTATATAAAATCTAGACATGTCCTTGGAAATCATCTATGCCCATATACTTGTTTTATATCTGAGGCACAAAGAAATTCAGTTGACTTGCCCAAGATTGGACAGTTAATTAGTAGCAGAATTCTGTCATTTAACCTCTGAGGAAAGATTCTAAGTCAATGAAGTAAATTTACTAATATTTTATTAATGTGGATTCAAGAAGAAAGTAGGGGCTTCTGAGACATTCTGAAAATGATGGGCAGCAATTTTCCTTGGAGCATAGTTTTTGTTTGATAAGATATCTCTGCTGCTTGCCAATAGGTCTAAGTGTCATTTTGCATGTTCATTCATGTCTTTGTTTGGTATTATCTGATTAATTAATTAATTAATTTGAGAACACATCGCTGCATGCCCACGCTAAATTATAGAGGACTCGATGTTGACAACAATGAAAACTTCCTTTCAGGTGGATATTACAGAGATAAGATATAAGTTGGTTAGACATTTTTTTTTAATGGTGAAACAAAATATTTATTATAAACATCCTGCATTAGTATTTATTATTGTTAGGGCATTCTGTTTGACATTTGCTGAAATGAAAAGACTTTGCATCTGACATCCTAAGTACATTCTTCTATTTCTCTTGTCGGTATGATGAATCTACTTCTACAAAAGCCTTTTTTTTCTTCATGATGGACAGTTAATTCACATTCTGTAAGTTTATGAAGACTATCCCACAGGCAGTCATCTGGATTAAGTTCTGTTAATTACCACTGAAATGTTGGGTTTTCTGCATAAACTGTGAAATGATTCTTTAGAGAATAGACTGAAAATGACTTTGGAGCCTCTGTTGCTGCCAAACCCTTTGGTTCTGTGGTGCAACATTTAGCCTCTTTGTAATTTAATTTCCTACTTTAAAATGTCACTTGCCAAATACCAATTCAGCTCCCCTTACTCTACATCCAAAAATCCTATCATAAATGTCACATCTGATAAGAAATGGATTACTTGGATTTGCAAGTGGGACTGGTGAAATTCTCAGAGACACAATATTATTTTCACTCCATGAAAATGGTCACATGATTTGCACTATGATTCCATTTCCAGAATGCTCATCTAAACCCATGGATCTCTATATTATGTCAATGTAGTTATATGTGATTAGCCATCATGTAAGCTGAGACTCCTATATTTAAGACTGGTTCAGTTGAAATTTGACGTAAATCATGTCCCATTTTTTACTATGGGCATAAACTATTGGACAAATTATTGTGGGTTTTTCCCCTATAAAATTTGATTGATTTTCTAAATCTTTCCAGTGCTCTGATTTCTTTTGGAAGTAAAGAACACTGTAAAGTAAGACCTATTCAGGGGTCAATTGCTATTCTTCAAAGAATGACTTTAAGTTATTTAAACCTCCAGGGATTCTGAAATAGCCTGTAGTATAAAATATTTCAGTGATGCAATTTTCCATCAATAAAACGATACACTCATACTAAGACAAACAAACCAAAAAAAAAAAAAACAACAACAAAAAAACTGGAAAGCTTAGCAGATTGCTGAGTTTGTAAACTATTTCAGTCATATTGCTGAATACATGTCATTCCAAAAAAAGATTCCCTGATCTAGTTTTCTACAGTTTTCATATAGTCTGATTCGATCTCCTCTTTTAAAGATTAGGTAGCAATATAAAGAATGATTTGTATGTATGAAACATTTTGGGAATCTCAACTGCTTACTGCTCTTAAATTATACTCTACTTCTAAGGCATTGCTTTTTAAAAACATCCATTTAGTTATATAAAATATCTTTAATTAAGAACAATCTCATTTTTCCCTGATTAGTCTTTTAAGTCTGTGTACTGACAAGTTTTTATATCTACAAATATCTCTCTTTAAAAAAAAAATATATATATATATATATATATATTTATTTATTTATTTATTTATCTGTTTGACAGAGAGAAACACAACGAGATAGGGAACACAAGCAGAGGGAATGGGAGAGGGAGAAGCAGGCTTCCCACCGAGCAGGGAGCCCCATTTGGGACTTGATTCCAGAACCCTGGGATCATGACCTGAGCCCAAGGCAGATGCTTAATGACTGAGCCACCCAGGCACCCCTATCTACAAATATCTTACATTGTTCTTTCGGTTATGTTATACACAGGTAAAGCTTAGAAATGCTTCATCATCTTCTGGGTTTCAAAATGTTACCTCAAAAAATGTTACTTTTTAAAATAACACTTGTTACTGGTTTGGTTCTACATATCTAATAAACATCGATTACCCATTATGTATGGATAAAAATCTATCTGCTGGATTTTCTATTTCAAAGAGACCTGGAAAGTAAAGATATTCGTCTCAACTCTTTGAGCCTCAACTTGGACTTCAGGACTAGCATATCCTGGGAAAAAAAGTTGTTACCTCTGTTTTTCAAAGTCAGTGAACAATGAATCCAGTTGATACAATATGACATCAGAAAGAGTGCTTAGAATGGTTTTGCCAAATTCTCATTTTCTCTCAACCATGATTATCTTGACTACTACCTCTGTTTTTGTCTGAAGAGTCATCATGTAAAATATAAATTGCAAGGAAAGTTTCTGGATTTGGAATCTGATTTTGAGTAAGGGATCATTGCGCCTGCTAGCCATGGAAACTAGGAGAAATATCCTGGTCATTTTCCTTGCTTGTGAAATGGTAATAGCACATGCCTTGCTTCCTTCACTTTGTTCTATTTTGGATCAAGTAAATAAATATATTCTCAAGTATTTTCAAAACTGTCAAACACTATATAAATACAAGCCGTTGTTATCATTATTTAAAAAAAAAAAAACTTTCACCACCAAAATACTGAACAAATCATGAAAAAACATTATGGTATTTTCTTCTTTATAGGGTATTATGAGGCTTTATTGAATATTGCCTTATTTGGCTTAGGATGAATATTCTTCCCTAACTTTCCCTAATGGATAATCTATGGCGTAGTACCTCTTGTGTATGAATCAAAGGCTTTGGATCAGGAAGTAACAGGACTCAAGGAAATCACTGCAGTAGCGGAAAGATGATGGTGTGGGGACAGTCACGGACTGCTGCAAAGGTGAAAGGAGAGGGGTCTGACATTGTGTGCATGAGGTCCTAGAGGACCGAAATAAAAAGGAATTCCAACACTCTAAGGGTGTTTGGTGCTTTTCAGCATTTTTGGTTCTGGCTGGTGCTTGCTTTCAGCAAGATGTGGCGAGTCCCATCTAATTTCTGTTGTTTACTTTTAAGTAGGAGGATAGAGTGGGTGTGAATACTGGCATTTGGGTGTTAACACTGGAATCAATGGGGATGAGGAAGCTGAACTCAGAAAGAAACGTTTGGTTTTATCGCCTTATATGTTGAGGGAAATATGTGAATATGTCTTATATAACTCACATATTCTCTCATGTATCCTTTTTACAGTCTAGTAGCCTGAAAAAATACATTTTCTGTATTATTGTGATATTTTATCACTTCATAATTCACTTTTGTAATTTTAGCAGTTTAAATTTTACATATATATTTATATATATACACACATATATATTTTCCCCCCTCCCCTTTTCCATATGCCTTCTTCTTATTTCTCCTCTCCTTTCCTCTATACTGATACAGCCTGTGGAGGGAACAAAATGTCAATATGCAGGCATATGGGGCAGGCATGCAATTTCATCCATTAGGATTTTATTCAACCTTCTAACTGAGCCTAAACCATGAATAAGAATAATGGTTTTATGTTTTTTGTGTTTTTTAATATTCCCTGGGTCAACATAGTCTCTATTCTAGTGGCTCCTTAATTTTTAAATGCCTAAAATTTACCTGTGGTATTTTAAAATCAATGTCTTTCTAAATTCAACTATTTAAGATTCTTACTCAGTAGGTCTGGGACTGGACCTAAAAAGTTGCATTTCTAATAAACAGCCAGAATGTTTTGATGCAAAAATCTGGTGGGCTACATTTTTTTTTAAACATTATAAACTCCAAAGGCTTTTATATATACATATTTTTTCATACGGTAAAAAACAGATGTTGAAAAGAGGGAAAACAGCTTTACGAGATAGCTTACCAATGTGTACAGCACTCGTTATGACTCGTTCTAATTATACATATTCTCCTCTAATTTGCCCATAGATTCTTTTTAATTATAAAAATAACTCTTTCATACATTTCTCCCATCAGATATTATTAGCTTTTTCTCTCAGGCCTGAAAGTACTAAGATTTATTTACACCGTCCCTTCGCATCTCTGCCCACCTGATGCAACTATGGGTGCTACGGGACCCTTACTGGAATCCCTTCCCAGCTTCCCAGGCCTCCTACCCAGAACAGAATCAATGCATGCCATTTGAGTAATTTTTGGAAAGTATGGTTAGACCTCTATTGTGTCACTCTGTTGAGATTGCAGGGTATCACACAGTTTTTTAAATACCACATTTTTTAAGTTCAAATGTCTGGAAAGGAGTTTGCTCTTTACAGGGTTATGGCTTGTATTTCACTGAAGTGTAAGTGGCCTACACAGTTACTAGATATTAAATCCAGGGGTGAGAATGACCTGATTAAGAGAATTCAGAAATCAAAGATAGCATGATTATTGGATGAACTCATAAATTGAAAACAAAAGCCATCTGCTCTACCACACATACAATCAGGTAGGAAACGTTATTTTTATTTATTTATTTTTTTAAATAGAGAGAGATGTCAGGGGAAGGGGGAGAGAGAGGGTGAGAGAGAGGCAGTGGGAGAGGGAAAAAGATAATCTCAAGCAGGTTCCATGCCCAGTATTGAGACATGCAGGGCTTGACCTCAGGACCCTGAGATCTGAAATCAAGAATCAGATGCTTAACTGACCGAGCTACCCTAGGTGCCCCGAGAAATGTTATTTTTAATGTATACTATATATGCAGCATTTTAATCTCCAAGGTGTGAGTTTCATCAATCAAACACTGTAAGCTAAAAGGTAAAATGTGAAATCATTCAACAATGAGTTGGTTAAATTTTTGTTTTACAGCACTGTTTTTGCTAGGGATTTTTAATAGCTCTTTGAAATACTGTTTTCGATATTCATGTCAGACACGAATATGCCACATTCCCAAATTATACATCATGGTTTTCAATATTGCTAGTTGCTAGTCATGAACACTGAAGCTAAAACCCAAAAATCTCTCAGTAACTAAGTTATTCTCTGCTGTAATTGCAAGCCTGTTGTTTATATGATGACTTGTACTTACACTCACTAGCTAGATAAACTTAGACAAGTGCTTAAACTCTTTGCCTCGGTTTCTTAGTCTTTAAAATTGGTGTGATATTAGGATCTAATTCAAAGGGCATTGTAAGGATGATAATACATTTGTTTTTCTAGAGCAGCTAGGAAGGAGCTTGGCATGTGGTAAGCACTATAGAAGTGAAGCTATTAATATTAAGATCACTTGAAATAGGGGATTTCAAGTAGCTTTTGTGAAGGTAGAGAAAAATATTGTCTGTCTTAGAGAATGATAAATATTACTGAAGTCTATTGCTTAACATTTCAGAAATAAAATATGCTCTGATTTTTTTGTTTTAATTTCCTGAAAGAAAGATTGTCTCATGTTATGTGGGTTTTTTCCCCTCACTAGTAGCTTAGAGAAATTATCCTGATAAAAAGACAGATAATTTACTTAGCCAGGTGCCTTAGTTCAGGTTAAGTACAACAGACAGACTTATGAACAACAGAAATTTATTTCTCACCATTCTGGAGTCTGCGAGTCCAAGATCAGGATGCCAGCCTGGACTGGTTCAGGTGAGGGCCTCTTGGGTTTTAGACTGCCATGTTCTGTTGTATCTTCACAGGCCAGAATGGACAAAAGAGAACTCTCTGGGGTCTGTTTTATAAGGCCACTAATCCCACCCTTAAGGGCTCTATCTGTATGACCTGGTTCCCTCCCAAAACCATCCTAATACTATCATGTTGATGGTTAGGATTTCAGTGTATGAAATTTCAGGTTGAGGGGTCCAAAAACATTTTGTCCATAACATCAAGTTATCAACTAATTATTTTTTTCTTCTCTATTATTACTCTTCATCTGACAGTTGAAGGTCTAAATGAAATACATATTAATAGCCTCATTATTAGTTAAATTCTGAAATAAAATAATTTTAATGAGAGATACATAAATTAATTTATAAATCTACAGTGATATTTAAAAGAATATAAAAACGTTCTTTGAAATAACTATTTATTTACTAAATTTCAAGGACGGCTGTACTTTTGGCAAAAAAAAAAAATCCATTGATAATTCTCTCATTGCTTGAAAGGAGTTATAAAAAAAGGCTCAATAATTTCACATATTGCTGCGTTGATTTTGTTTTGCTGAAAGAGAGTTGGCAAGAAATGTCAGCAACAACTACATACACAAAAGTGAATCCACTTGGGTTTGAGTGAAACTCCCGTGTAGTTTGCACTTTGCCCACCGGAAAGACTGAAGTGAGACAAAAAAATCTGGTAAGATTAACTGCCATAGAAGTGACTGAACAGCAAAAACCCAATAATAACTAAGTGTATTGTACGTGATTCTTGATATTCCTAATACCAGTTCTTGCTTGCCCTACACCTTACTTACCTTTCCTTAAAGATAGGAAATATGACTAGTTCCCTTAAACAGCAAATATATCAAGCATTTTTCATAGAGCCCTCTGTTTGTTGACTAAAAAAAAAATCTCCAAGTACAAAATGTATAAACCAGTAAAATATAGCCATGCAATTTGTGCTTATCATTTTAAATACTTCTCTATTAAAACAGATCTACCCATATTTTCACATAGCCATGGACAAGGCCAGCCACCTAAATCATATTGCCCCACAGCTCCTCCAAAAACAATACAGAAAAATTAGAAGACCAAAGGAAATTACACACACACACACACACAAAATGTGGTAAAAAAACAGAAAACACCAAAATCACAAATTACCTTTAAAAAAATATATATATATATCCAATCCTACCAAGTAATCACATTCCAGCCTGAGCCATGAGCATAGGCATTGAGAAAAATGGTGTGCTAAAGAGAAAAATGGATCCAGTGGCAAGCTTAGACTTGCTCTAAAACCATTCTGAGGAAGGAAAAGTCTACCATTGAGTGAAAATACTGAAAGAGTGAAAATATTGAAAAAGCAATTTGAGGTAGCTGACTTCAAAATGCATAGCTTCTGGGAGAAAAGAGGAAAAATAGAAGTTAGAAGTGTCCTTTGGCAGTTGCCTAAAGAAGAAGCAAAGAGAAAGAGGCAAATTTAGGGTTATATAAGAAAACAGAGAACCACAAAAATGAGACCTACAATCCTCTTCATCTCATACACACACACATAACCATTAAAAAAATTATATATTTTTTTCTCCACTGTCAGAGAGGATATCACTGAGTTAGGAAACCTGTAAAGTACTACAAATTTACAAAATGAGTAAAATAAAAGGAAGTAAGTCTATAGAAAGTTACTAACAAAGAATATAAAACAAAAATTAAAACATCACAGTTGAAAATTCACCCCAGAAAGGGTGGGGGGGGAAACAAGAAAATAGGCAAAACTCCAAAAGGATTAAGTACATGGAAACAAGCAGCAGACACATAAAAAAATTGATTCAGAAAGTTAAACATCTAGGGATGCCTCGGTGGCTCAGTTGGTTAAGGGTCCAACTCTTAATTTCAGCTCAGGTCATGACTCAGGGTTCTGAGATCTAGTCCCACGTGGACTCCATGCTCAGCATGGAGCCTGTTTGAGAGTCTCTCCCTCATCCTGCTACTCTCCTTCTCTAAAATAAATAAATAAAATCTTTGGGGGAAAAAAAGCACTCTTAACTATAGAGAACAGAGTTGCTGGAGGGGAGGTGGGTAGGAGGATGGGCTAAATGGGTGATGGGTATTAAGGAGGGCACTTTCATGAGCACTGAGTGTTGTAGATGAATCACTAAATTCTACCCCAGAAACTAATATTACACTAGATGTTAACTAGCTAGAATTTAAACAAAAACTTGAAACAAAAGAAAAAGTAGAAAAATTTTTAAACCATTGATTGAACTTGAATGAAATGCAAAAAAAAAAAAAAAAAAAAAGTGGAAGGAAAAAGATTCTGTTAGCAGGCCCATTTGTACATGGCATGGATGAGTGATTCTTTTTCTTTCTTTTTTTTTTTTTAAGATTTTATTTATTTGGGGTGCCTGGGTGGCTCAGTGGGTTAAAAGCCTCTGCCTTCAGCTCGGGTCATGATCTCAGGGTCCTGGGATCGAGCCCCGCATTGGGGGTCTCTGCTCAGCGGGGAGCCTGCTTCCCTTCCTCTCTCTTTCTGCCTGCCTCTCTGCCTACTTGTGATCTCTGTCAAATAAATTAAAAAAAAAAAAAATCTAAAAAAAAAAAAAGGTTTTATTTATTTATTTGTTAGAGAGAGGGAGAGAGAGAGAGCACACAAGCACAGGCAGGCAGAGTAGTAGGCAGAGGCAGAGGGAGAAGCAGGCTCCCCGCCGAGCAAGGAGCCCGATGTGGGACTCGATCCCAGAACGCTGGGATCATGACCTGAGCCAAAGGCAGCCGCTTAACCAACCGAGCCATCCAGGCATCCCTGGATGAACAATTCTGAAAGGACTTGAGGAAATATATAACAACTTGTGGAGAAGAAGAGCCAGATTTCGTATTGCCAGAGAAAAGAATTTCAAATACGGAAAGGGTGAAGACTAAGATGAATATTACAAAGCTAAAGTGCAACTGGAGTATTAGTATAAATCTATGGATTTTAATATGTGCACAGATAAATATAAAAATAGACAAAACAACATATGTGTATTTCCTAGCTCTCGAGAGTTCTTGAAAGCAATGACCTCCCCCGACCCAGTGCCAATGAGCAAATCTTAATGCCCCGAATTTTCTTTCTAAAGACCATTCTCTAGTAAGAGTTATATAGGACTTCTTGTATATATAGCTGCTTCCAGGACTAAAGTATGAAAGTAAAAAATGCACTTAAAACATTTTATAGCACTAGGAGGTAAAGACATACTCAAAAAATGATGGGGATATTTAAAATAGATACAAGAGCATTTGCCCAAAGAAAAATATACTGATAATAACAAATTATAATCCATAAAATAAAAATAGGAATCAAAGATTACATACTTATGTGGTGAAATTAGGGAATAAAAGGGAAGATTTTATTTATTAGATTTATTAAGATTTTATTTATTATTTGACAGAGAGAGAGATCACAAGTAGGCAGAGAAGCAGGTAGAGGTAGGGAGGGAAACAGGCTCCCTCAATCCCAGGATCCTGAGACCATGACCTGAGCCAAAGGCAGAGGCTTAACACACTGAACCACCCAGACACCCCAAGAATGGAGAACTCTTAAAGTAAAATTCCAGGTAATAAATGTGAAAGAATTATGAAATTAGAAACATTACCGTTTGCAACCACAGCAATAATAGTCTCAGGCAAGAAGCTAAAATCAGTGGGCAAATGTATGATGAGAAAAGGATATTTAGTTTTCCATGTTATCTCTCCACCAAAGCTTGTTAGTTACAAGGAGAAGAATAGTACCTTTACAATGAAGCTTAACCATGGTTGGAAATGTACATCAGCAGTGGTGGGACAAATCAATACCAGGTGCCTCCTTATAGGATATACTGAGAAGGACACAATATCATATCTGCTGTATTCTTGGAAAAATTATATAACCTGCATCTAATAATATGGAACCATTAGGTCAACTCAAAATGAGAGACATTCTAGAAGATAATTGGCCTGAACTCTAATAATATAATATTATGTTAAATCTGATGGGCATGAAAACTAAAGGTGTCATTCTAGATTGGATCCTGGAATAGGAAAGGATATTAGTGGTACAATGGACAAAATCTGAGTAAGATCTGTAGGTTAGATAATGCTGCATTTTCAAAATTATTTTCCTCCTTTGATAACTGTATTTGCCTATATAAAGGAATGTCCTGGTTTAAAACTGAATTTATAAATACACTGAAGTATTTAGAGGTAAGGTGGAATTGGATATAAGTTTGAAATTTGTAAAAACATAAAAATATAAACAGAGAGACTAGATAGATAATAGATTGATAATATAAAAGAGACAGGGACTGAAAGAGAATGATGAAACATGTGAAAAAATGTTAACATTAACAGAATTGTAGCCAAAAGGTGTATGAGAATTCTTTGTAGTATTTTTGTGATTCTTTGTACTTTATACTGTACTAGTCTCAAATTATTTCAAAAATAAAAGTTAAAAATAGATATCGCTAGCAATGGCCACAGTCACCAGACTGTGGAAAGAACCAAGATGCCCTTCAGTGGACTAATGGATAAAGAAGATATGGTCCATATATACAATGGAGTATTGTGCCTCCGTCAGAAAAGATGAATACCCAACTTTTGTAAAAACATGGATAAGACTGGAGGAGATTATGCTGAGTGAAATAAGTCAAGCAGAGATAATCAATTATCATATGATTTCACTTACTTGTGGAGCATAAGGAATAACATGGAGGACATGGGGAGATGGAGAGGAGAAGTGAGTTGGGGGAAATTGGAGGGGGAGACTAACCATGAGAGACTTCGGACTCTGAGAAACTGAGGGTTTTGGAGGGGAGTGGGATGGATGGTTGGGTGAGCCTAGTGGTGAGTTTTAAGGAAGGAATGTATTGCATGGAGCATTGGGTGTGGTGCATAAACAATGAATTTTGGAACACGGAAAAAAAAATTAAATTTAATGAAAAAAAATAGATAACCCTAAATTCCTGTTGAGTTCAGCCTTAACCGGAAGCACACAGACCGATAATGAAAGGTTGCAATATGAGGGCTGTAGAGCACATCTCCTATTTGATTGCCTCTTTTGCCACCACTTAGTGATAGGAATTTTATGGCCTCATTACATAATCATTAGATAATTATTATTTTTAAAAAAATTGACCAAGCTAATAATACAAACCAGAACTAACCTGAAACTTGTTGTAACTAGCAAACACTACCTAGCTTAGAAAAAAGGAAAATGAGATCTTCAACAAGATTGAATTATGAGAGGAAAAAAAAATACTTCAAAGGATTTTGGAGCTAAAGCTTGAGAACTGGGACCACAGGACAGGAGAGAAGAAAGGGGCAGGGAGGAGGTTGCTTCAAGTCCAGTGAGGGGAGGCACCATCTTTATCAAATATGGACATCGCTCGCAAACAATGGCCACATTTACTGGGTTGCTGTATGCACGCTTACAGTGCTTGTAATTGAGGATGATTATGGTTAATGACTCCAGTAATGTGCACTTTCAAACCAGCAGGACAATGTAATTTGTATCAAACCTATTCAGTATCTCTTCAGGCATTCTGCCTAGTTTAATCTTAGCCTAGCACTGGCTGCCGAAGGAGTCTCTGGGAGCTTCACAGCTGGCTCAAATTAAAATCTTCGTAGTCTCCCCCACACCCCAGTCCCTCCAGTATATTCACAAGTAAATAAAGTTGTTTGAGTCTTCGTATCAGCTGGATGGCTCAGGGACTGTCATAGTTTAACGTGACAGGACCAAGAACTTTAGTCCTAAAAACACTAGGTTTTCGTGTGCAGAAAGGAAGCAAAACATCTGTCTGTGAAATTCACTGATGAGGTGTTAACCAATAACAGCTACACTTCTTGGTAAAGAAAAACTGTTTTACACTGAAATATACTGTGAAACACAACATTCTGTGGTTTTTCAAAAGACAAAAATAATCAGTTAATACAAAATATGCCCAGTTTCCATTTCTCCAACTATCAAGAGGAAATCCCTTATCAGCAAAATTGTTTGTGAAATCAGTTCAGAAATAGATCCTATTTAGAAGCTATACTATTCATTTTAATCCAGTGCCAGAGAAATCTTTAGAACAAGAATTAATTAATTGATTGATTAATTAATTATTCAAATAATATTCGATTAATATCCAATTAATTATTCAAATAAATATCCAATTAATCATTGGATTGATTAATTAATTATTCAAATAATATTTGATTAATATCCAATTAAGTATTCAAATAAATATTCAATTAATCATTGAGTTAATTAATTGATTGAATAATTAATCAATCAATTAATTAAATTTCTAGCTATGAGATTAAGAAGCATAAACATGGCTCCATGTCTTTTTTCTTTTCTTTTTTGGCTTACTGCTATTTTAGGGATGGGCAAGGGGCAGTTCTACACACTTGTGCTCCACTTTTCAGAGACTCTGGTTACATGCATCATGCTGAAGCATGATGGAGTGTGTTATACAAATGAGATGGAAAATGTGCAGAGGGGCCTAAGGCTTAAGATAATTACAATTTTGAAAAAAAATTACATAATTATCCTATTATGTTCCACTCCTCAGGTTTGTAAGTAGAGTTTTTCTTTGTATGCATCTGAATGCAAATCACTCTATATTTCTACAGTTTCAGAAGCAAAAATTTTATGTCTGAACAATGACATCTGTCAATTGTAACAGTAGGATGAAGTTGGAAAACAAGGTGATTGTGCATGCGTATCTTGGTCTTCGTGTAAGATAAATGGCACGGAGAATGATTGATATGTGAAAAGAACAGCAAAGTTCAGGTGGCAAAAGGGTTATAAGCAGCAGGAAAATGTGCATAACTCAGCTGATTATGTTACCTGAGATTTTTCATACTCAAGTATTTCACATTTTATTTTATTTTTAGAATGCTTACAAATCACACTGTTTTGCTCTCGAATGTTTACCCATATGTCATGAAGTTTAAAGTTTATGACATATACCTTGCCTCATATTGTAGATTATGTCATTCAGTTTGTAACACATAGCTTTAAATGTGAAAGTGCAGTTGTTTGATTGTAAATGGCATGAGCTAAATTGACTATAAATGACCTCATGTTGTCTAGCACGGAAATACTGTCATTTCTTGTGTGAAAAGTAATAAAAAAAAAAAAGCATTTGGTGTAAAGACTCATTGCTAAGTTTCAGGATTCAGCAGTTGTTCCAATCGACTAAAAGAATCTCAAACACAAGCAAATAAAAATCTTAGGATAGGTGCTTTTCAGTTTTCTTGCTGTATCACATTCTTAGGAAAATTATTTAAAAGAGTAAAAGGACATTATAATGATATTATAATGCAGGGTAAAATATATAATTCCTGAAATGGGAGTAATACAGTTTATCTATGTGATCTCTGAGAGTGTTCTATCAATCTTGGAAACAATCAGGAAAGTATGGTTCTAATTATCCTAGAACCTCTTCTAACAACTCCCTAATTTCCTTCCAGCATTTGATAGCTCTTCCATCTTGACTCATCTCCATGGTGTTGGAGGCCAATACTCTGGATAAGCTTATTCACCATTGGGAATGCTGAAGATTTCATATCCCAGGCTTCCTTGCAGCTAGGGCTCTGCGTGTTATTAGGGATTTCCAGGTTGACGCGTCCATACAGGAATTGGAAGGGAAATGTTTTTCTGACAAACATGGCCATAAAGGCATTTTTTTCTTTCCTTTATCAGCTATGGCGTAGATTCTGGCTTTGTGGAGTTGACTATGAGCAGTAGTAGTAGGATTTCTGCTGAAACAGCCTGAGTTGCAAGATTGGCATTTCTCTGATTTTCCTGCTTCTAAACTAAAATGTCCTTTTATACACCAATTTCTGCTTAAACTAGCTAGGTTGAGCCCTGCATTCTGAACGTAAAACCCAATTAGTAAAATGTGAAACTGAAAAAAGTTTATTTCCATATACTTGAATTCTGTTATTCATCTGGATACCATATTTCATAGTTAAGTAACATTAATGTCACCACCCCTCTGAGTGGTGAAAAAGGGTGGACCTTCTTTGTCTTTATAGGTTGTTTTTTTTTTTTTAATTTCTTTTTTATCTGTCAGAATTTAACCTATGCCTGCTCTGCTCAATGATTTATTTATTATTTCAAGAGTCCCTGGTCACAGAGTTTTTCGTGCCAGAAAATTCTATTGTGATACAATCGCTTGGAGTGACACATTTTTACAAATATATGGCTGAATCACAGTCACAACTATGTCTCATCAAATTATCAGCTCTTCTGGGCAGTGGTCAGCTTGAGAAACATTCAAATCAAAAGCATGTGCATTTTTATCAGAGCTAATAGAAAGCTGAGTTTTTGTAGAATTATCTTGCATCTCAAAACCTCTGCTTTGGCGAAGTTAATGCACACTCCCTTAAGTCACTGTCTTGTATTCTAGAGGAAGGAGAGCGGATCTTCCATGCACCTGTTCTAGTTCTTGCTGGATCATAAATGGTTCATCCCTTCCCTTGTTCTAGTATTTCTTAAACTTCTCTTTTTCTCTACTATTCCCTAACAACTGCCTTTTTCCCTAAAGACTTATTTTAAAATACTTGCATATATACAATTTTCCCTCTGACCTTTTTAAATTTTACAAAATTTTCTAGACTCGCAAATAGCCCTTCAAATAACTGACTGCAAACATTATGACACATCTTTAAAAATGTTCTGTGCAAACTGTACAATGTTCCATATCAATTGGTATGCATGCATCCTCTTGCTGTTTAATGTTTTGCTGAAGCAGAGGCAAAACCACACAGGGCTTGCCTTTTACTATTGATTTTATGAGAAGTCATCATGAGATTTCAGATAAGGAGGCTCTTTCTACAGATTATGCTGGCTCTTTTCAAATGCTCTTGAGTTATCATTAGGAATAACAGATGCTTAAACTCCTTGACCATCTTCAGGATCAAAAAAAAAAAATTGTAATAGATCAGAGGAGAGGCAGCCACTCCTTGATCTTTTCATGATATATGGCATTCTGGGCCCTTGAAATCAGTGAACTGAAATGTTAACTATATTAATAACATCATAAGAGTGGACTTTGGTGATGTATGGGACTGAAGAGGCTGACCTACATCTGTCAGGCTTCCAGGTGATATTGATGGAAGATGACAGGCTGGGCTATCTAGCTCAAACTTCTGTTTCCCAAATATTTGGTACTGGTACTCTTTTCTCCCCCATTTACAGCATATCATGTTTTATATGATGTTGTAGTGGCAAATAATCATAGTGAAAAAGACACCAGACACTTATAGTAAGACTTACTTGGAAATTTCCAATCTGCTGTCAGGAGGACAAGAAAAATATTGCTTCTTCTTCTTCTTCTTTTTTTTTTTTTCCTTTTTCAGAGGTTTTTATTCTAAAAGCAGACCAAAAAAAAAAAAAAAAAAAAAAAAAGGTTTTAAGTCACCAGTAATTTCTTGGCTATTTTCTTGCTATTACTTCATAGTACTCCATTAATGGAGTGCATAGTACTCCATTAAAATAATCTTGTTAAATATAGAAAAAGAATAAATTACAACAACATTTTTCTCTTAGAAAATTATTATTTTTCCCTAATGGTGGCTGGTAATGTTTCACTGCTTGACACTTTGCACAAGGCATTCTGTAAAAAGACATTTTTTAATGAACATTTTGAGACCTACATTCAGTTTATTGTTTGAATGGCCAGGGAAGAATAGAAAGTTATTCTTTTTAAAAATAAGTTCCTTTGGGCGCCTGGGTGGCTCAGTGGGTTAAGCCGCTGCCTTCGGCTCAGGTCATGATCTCAGGGTCCTGGGATCGAGTCCCACATCGGGCTCTCTGCTCAGTGGGGAGCCTGCTTCCCTCTCTCTCTCTCTCTCTGCCTCTCTGCCTACTTGTGATCTCTGTCAAATAAATAAAATCTTTAAAAAAAATTAAAAAAAAAAAAGTTCCTTTGAGGAAAAGAGTGTGGCTTGGTCTCAGATTTAATTATCCATGTCTTGTTTATACTTTGAAAAATATACCCTTTTTTAGTTGTGTATTCGTATCAAATGCATACAGTGAGAACTGTTATAGAGAGATAACATAGCTCTGTATATCTATCTATCTATATATATAGATAAATCTTTTCAGATGTATCTTTTTTTCTCTTAACCTAAATCAGACTCAGTAACATATTATATTGCAAAGAAAGTGTTGTGGTAATTAAATTTTTCAATATTAAGGAGTTTTGTCAACTGTGAAATCTGAGCATACCTTAGAGTATCTGAATTAAACAGATTTTAAGTTTTGCTTATAAATGTGGTAGAAAGCATTACCTTTTTTTAAACATATTTTCAAGAAAAAAAGTACTTAGAATTTTTAAACCATCTTGGGAAAAATTTTAATGGATAGCCATAAGTAAATCAGAAACATAGAGGTTTTTTGTTTTTTTTTTTTTCATTTATAGAAGAAAGGCTGGTAGCTTAGTGTCTGAAATGGTTGATTAAACTTTTTTTTTTTTTAATGTCAAGACTGATATAAGTAAATTGACAAAGACTCTGGAATACAAAAATAGTTACTGGTAGGGTGTACTAATCAGACAAACAGAACCAATAGCAGGGGGTGTGTGTGTATGTGTGTGTACACAGGGTGGAGGGAACTTCAAAGAATTAGCCCTTGTAATTATGATTGTGGGAACTGGAAAGTCCAAAATCTGCAGGGCAACTTGGAAGGTTGATGATCCAGGGAAGAGATGATATTGCAGCTCCAGTCCAAAAGCAGTCTGGCTACAAAATTGCTTCTTTCTTGGGAAAACTTGTTTTTTCTCTGAAAACCTTCAACTGATTGAACAAGACCCACCCACATTCTGAAGCATAACCTGCTTTACTCAAAGTCTACTGGTTTAAATCTTAATCTAATTTAAAAATGACCTTGGCAATAATAACTAAACTGCTTTTTATTTTTTCCTTCCCCTCCTCTACCTTTCCAACTAGACTGCTTCTTATTCAAATATTTGGGTATTGTGGTCTACCCAAGTTGACACATAAAATTAACCATCATGTGTGACCTTAGGATTCTGTTTTCTCCAAGAATTAGATTTCACCGATCTCTTCAAAATGAGCGTCACTCTCCATCAACTCTGGAGTGATATGAATACACTTTAATTCTTTTTTCTCCATCCTTGTAAGAATTATGTCACTTTAATTTCCTCTTATTTTCAGTTTATCCTTCCTTATGTCTTTTTCATTTTGCTCAGTGCTTGCACTCACACTACACCAATTCATGCTGATTTTCTTGATTTAACTGCTTTTTACAAGAGGGGAAAAAAAGAAAAAAAAAATTCCCATGATCTATACAAAGATTTTGAATCTTTCATTCCAGTTGACTTCTACTCCATAGCAGGAGCCTTAATTCCTGCTTCTCGCCTATTTGAGGTAATTTTTATGTACATTGTGTATGTGTGTGTGTGTATGTGTGTATTCTCTCTAAATTGAATGTCTATCATTTTCCAATGTAAAGTAGAAGACAGAAATTTTTAGAGCTCAAAGAATGTAAAGTAATATTTACATATGTGACTATCAAAGCATTGCTGAGCTAATTATTAGCCTTCCAAGCAGAGACAAAGGTAGGCTGAGGTAAAAATTCAGGGAACCAGGATATAAGGCTCAAAATAGTTACATATTATAGTCATACAAAGGATAGATTCTCTGTAAGGTGAGATGGATGTCACAGTCCTTGCTCCTTGTATAATTCATGCCCATTACTGTCTGAAACAAGACACTGTGTTGGAAAGGACCTGTAGAGGTTATCCAGTGAATCCTACCACCTCCATTCTGTACTATGTCTACTGACGATGTGCACTTGAAAGCAGATGTTTAGGAAAATACTAACTTCTTTGTTTTAGGGCAGTGCATTCTACTGCTTGTTGAATCTCAGAAAATGCTTTAGAATGTCTCAGTAGAATTCTGATGTAGAAAATAACAGTCCTCTGCCTAAAAGTATTCCATATGGGAACCAATGGTGGTTGCTCTTTTATTAATCACGTTACATTTTTCAGACTACTGTTTCAAGTGTTTTTACAGGACCACTAAAGCCTCAAAGCAAAATGCAAATGTGGTTGTCAAGGTACATTCCTGGGCGAGGGCCAGAGGGGCAACCAGGTAACCCACACTAGACATTTCGTGATGATATGTGACATCATCTAAACCATTCATCTTCCCTTTCTTTGAACTTTGCTCATTTTCTAGTCATTGCCTGACATTTATTACATTGTCCTCCCTTACTTATCTATATTTAGCCCAAAGCCCTCTTGAACAGGTCTTCCAGGCTCTAGTAAAAATAATTTTTCCTATCTTTAATGAGATGAACTCCACTCCTGGCTATGAGCTCATATTTTGGACATGTAATTCCACTATCCAGGATCAAGACTCTGTCTATTGATATCATCTGCACAGCCCATTGTTCACGTCTTAGATCTTTTTTCTCAGGTGCTAACTCTTGGGAAGACAGTATGGTGACAGCACCATCTGTGTTCTCAAGTCTTTCATCTTCTGGGCCAAGAAGGTTTAGTTCTTAAAGCAGTTTTCATCTACACACAAGTCAGCAGGAGTGCTAGATGGAGAAGAATTTGAATGTGTCCTTTAGCAAGATGACACAAACCTTCACAGGCCACAATCCACATTTGGTCATTTCAGCAATTCTGAATGTGGAATCATTAAACATTTCTAGTTTCCTCCTCCAAGGCTCAGGTTGTTGTCAAGTGTTCAGTTCCATCGCATTCTGTGTGGAAGTAGTTTGTGGAGGATTACAACGTGGTTCCTTAGGATGTGGAGTCCAGTCTTAAAGCATAGATCTATGTAAGTCAGTATCTTTCAGACTGCTCCTGCTTCCTCACTTTTCCCCCACCTATGGATATATATCCTATAAACTGTGTCCTGTTAAGGATAGTAGATTGAACTAGAATGCAGGGGCTTTGATTTCTAGTTTTAACACTGGAAAAAACTTTGTAATATTGGGTAATAAAAGTAAAAATAATAAAACAATTGTAATAAAAATAACTTTGTAATATTGGGTGCACACTAAAGTATCGTTACGACTCTGTTTTCTCCTCTAAAGAACTTGTGTAATGGTGTGATCAGTGTATAGCACCCGAGTGTTGGTTGACTTTTAGGTAGGAATTTATCTTTTCTTTTTCATGTAAGATATGAAGTGACCTTTGGAAAAATGATCCCTGAGTTTTTGAGTTTTAAAAAGAAAGCACTGTTTCTGGTGTGCTTTGTCTTTAAAAAAAGACAGCACTTCACTATGATGTTAAACTAAATTGTATGTTCTCTATAAACACTCTAGAAGTTATAATAATGTTATCCACTTAAAACCTTTCAAAAACTACCATGTGGGTGATATTTAAAGATTATTGTTCTGAAGCAATAATGTAGAATGAGCTACTGAGCTATCAACAGCCTGCACTGGTGACAAACATAATTGTATAAATGTTTTATATGATGTGCAGCCATGAGTATTTGATGAGTACATGCCATTAAATCTAAATTTATTTATCACTGCTTTTCTGTGCAAGGATTTCATGTAAATTAAGTATTTCCCTTAAATGAGCTTTCCATTGTAAATATATTTCACTTATAAAAAGTCTTATTAATTTAACAGGCTCATGGTTTTACCATTTTCCTTATTAAGGAAATTTACCATTTCCTCATTATTATAACATGTTAACTCAGAAACTTTTATTAGAAGAATTTGGAATGGCGGTACATTTCCCTGGGATATTTTGCTTTACACAGCATAGCCTTGCTCACTGGAACAATTATAGAGTAGAAATGCAACATTTAAATATTCAGATATTACACTTTGCCTAGGATAGAAATTACCTTATTTTCTTTTCTCACATACTTCTGTAACACATAATACATTCCAGACACTGTGGTAGGCAACAGAAATACAAAGTAAAAAGAGCTAACCTCTGCATTTCTGGGACTCACCGTTATTCTGGAAGATAGTTTTGTCAGGGCAAGATGGCGGACTGACCTTTTGTACCTCCTCTTCCCTTTTCAGATGACAGCATGCAATTTAAATGAAAGTAAAGAAGAAATAAAACTCACAGTTGAGAGCATGGGGGGACATTAGCGAAAGATAGATTTCAACAAATTTCTGGTAGAGAAAAAGAGAAATGGATAGGTGAGTGATTAATCAAAGAATAGAAAGGCACAATCTAGATCACTTACAGAGGTAACTGTAACTGATGAAAAACAGACATCCACAGAAACTCCAAAGAGGTCGCAGACTAAGAGATGGCAGGTGCCTTGATGGGTGGGAGGAAGAAATAGGTCTAAAAACAAGGTGATTAATAGAGAACATACATGGCAGAAGTAAACCACCCACACCTCTGCCAGCAATGTCTTACCCTGGATGCTTTACCCCAGGCACAAATACAAACTTAACAAAGCCGTCCGAAGAAAAAAAGGGTAATTAGTTAATAGAGACTCAGAGTGAAATCTTTCTTATTTGGTACAGGAGTCATCCCCAAGATTTCTCACTCTAAAGCATTTCCTAACAAACACAAAGTCTCCCAAGTAAGTATTCTTAGTTCCATGTTATTAAACATGATTTGGCTACCATGACTCACCAGAACTTTATCAAAATACTGCTACATGAGAAAGAATGATGAGGATAGACTAAGTAAAAACTAACAGTGATGAAATAGGAGTAATTTAAAGAATGAAAATAAATTTTAAAGTTCTCATGAGTATCTTTGGATAAATTTGAGAATGTTCTGCATGTACAAACTAACAGAATCCTAAAAAGGAAAAAAAGCAAAGAAAAAAAGAATGAGATGGAATAAAAAAATTGGAAATTAGAAGTCATGACTGGAATAATATGTTCAATAGGAAGGTTGGAAATTAATGTAAAGTAACTGCTCATTCAATATAACTACAATAAAAACCAAAAGAATATACAAGAGAAAAGAAGAGATCAGCTCAGGATGCCCAGCTTTGAGTAATAAGAGTTCTTGGTAAAGAGGATGAAGAGAACAATGCTGAAATGATCAAAGATAAAGTGCCAAAAAGTCCTTCAAAGCTAAAGAGAGAAACAAGTCTAATTAAAAAGTCTTTCCAAGCACTGTGCCTTAAAATATCTAGATACACTCTTGTAAAAATGTAAGAAAAACAAGGATCAAAGATCCTAAAATCATCTCTAAATGACAGATAATCAGACCATCATTAACTTAGCATCACCCATGAAAATGGAGATCAAAGTTCTTAGGGGAAATGGTTTTCATCATAGATTTACAAATTTAGGCAAATGTTCACTAAAATGTGAGGAAGGAATAAAATATTTTAAAACCTGAAAGAACTCAGGATGTATACTTGGTAAAAAAAAAAAAAATAAAAATCTTTCCTAGGAAATCAATTAAGGATATATTCCTCAAATTAAAAAAAATAAACCAAGAGATAGGAAGATGTGAGATTCACAAAATGATAAATAGAACAGGATAGGGAAATTCTTATAACTTTGTAAGCCTAAAGTCTAGTTTAGAGCAGAAGAAAAATATATGAAAATATATTTAAAAATTCATGTATGTGTGTATATATATATATATATATATATATATATATATAAAAGTATGTATATTCATTTGGTATAAATAACCCAGTTACCATTATGGCAGATCATAAAGGAGAACATATAATTAATCAGTATTTGGTCCTGCTCTGAACTCCAATTTACATTTGTATTATACTTTTCCAATTAATCCATGGATGAATTATGAAAGACTTAATTTTGCCATAAGAAAAGAATATAAATGCAAAGACACAGTGAGTAAATAAAGATGACCTGGAGGAAAGGGGGCACTAATGTCTTCATCTTACAAAGTGCTCCAAGACATAATAATTAAGGTTGATAGAACATAATTATTTGCATTTGCATCTGGGACAAGTGGAAGAAGGAACTGAAAATTATAGGATAACTCTTTGGGGAGGTAGAGTTTGGAAATATGAACAGTAAGTTAAATCTCTGGCCTTTTAGATTGAGAGAACAATAAATGATGCATAAATTTGAAAAATCAGAGCGAAAGTTTAAACTTTTTTTTAACTGTTTACAATTCTGGGGTTATTCATCAAACTAATTAAATCTAGTAATTTATTATTTTATTTATTTATTTTTAGAGATTAATTTGTTTTAGAGAGAGAGAGTCCACTGCCAGACTATATCTCATGCCCTGAGATCATGACCTGAGCTGAAACCAAGAATTGGGCCCAACTGACTGAGCCACCCAGGCACCCCTCTAGTAATGGTTTAATTGATTCTAAGTAGGGGAAATGAATATGAGGGATACCGAGGCAGTGTCAATGTTTATTGCATACTTCTGTTAGAATCTGGCTTTTCAAACTTCTGTGCATTACTATGATAAAATAAATTAAAAGAAATAATTGCAATATGAAAAGTGCTAGAATATTGATATCTATACAAGGGTCTAAATGAGCAAGCAAAGAGAGTGATGGTTAATTCCAATTATTCTCTATTTCCACTTTAATAAACCATTTAAAATGCGAGGTCATGAATTTGGGTTTTTAAGTTGGGAAGGGCTAATGCACTTGCTCAAATGCATTACATCTAGGTATACATTTGTACCTTGATCAATGAAAGTTAACAAGGCTCAGTGTTCATTTACTTCTCTTGTGGGAATATCTCTATTTATTCTACTATTGATTAGCTATTATCAATTATCATTGATTAACACTTGTGCAATTTTAATTTCTGGCTGGCTTTAATTTCCCTCCTAGTAATAATTTTCTTTCATTTGATTGCACTCAACAACTTTCGCAGAAAGATAACATTATTTTCCTAGATAAAATTAAGGAAAGATCTGGATTTTAATGCAAAGACCTCAACCTGCCTGCCATTTTAAATGTGCTGGTCGATGCTCTGTTCCTAGGATAATGTTCTATTCTTTTACTGCTAAATCTGCTAATGCACTGATGTTGAGTAATTAAAGACTTACTGCAGGAGAACTGTATATAGAAGAACCACACATCTGGAGTTTGTAGACAAGATTTCCAAATATTGTTTCCCTGATCACTGAATGTAGCAATGCTTAGTCATACCTCAGCAACCCACATTTTAAGTATACAAGTATACTTAGTCTACAAGTATAATATCTACAAGTATAATGTCTACCTCCTGTTGATGTTGTAAACACTAATAAAAACTTTTAGGAATCATGTATTTTATAACTGGTTAAATTGAGAATCATACATATGAGTATTATTTCAGTGTCTTGGTTAGCTTGAGGTTAATGATAAAGGAGAGCTCCCTGCAGAATAAGTACATAAAATCGTTATTTCCAGGGCTTAACCTGAGTCTGGTGTCTACAGAAATTACTTTGCTATGTCTTACCTTAAATGATCATCAATTATACTATCTAATTCCATGTATTTTAAATTTAGGGAACTTGTTTTTCAAGATTCATTATAAGCTGGTAAAACCCTGCAAAAGAGATCTAATTTGAAATAAGCTTATTTTTAGATTCAAGTGCATGAGAATAAAGATGTTTTAAGATAGTTGGCAGATTTGGCATCCTCACTGGTAAAATGTGTTTTTATTTCTATATAATTACAAAAATATGCAATTTATCCTTTCAAGCAGAGACTATAGCTGGAGATTGGAGTGTAGCCAAAGTGTTGAACATCTTGCAGAAGGGAGTTAAGGGTAATCCAAAAATTATACACTGGCAACTCTCACCTCTGCACCTGGAAAACTAGTTTAAAAGATCTTGGAAGGTGGAACACAAATCATCTGGGTGAGCAAAATTTGTTAGGAATAAATCAGCCTGGGCTTTGCAAATGTAAATCATTCCCTCTCTGCCTTGAAAGGATACTTTATGATGCTTAACAAAGAGTAAATAAAGGAGGGTTGCCAGATGTACTCAATTTAGATTTTCAATGCCTCTTAAAAGAGATATTTTTATCCTGAGTATCACCTGACAGTGAAAATCTGTGCCTGCACTTACAGAACACACAAGAAGCTTTCTTGCCATCTGGCCGGCTAAGGTCCAGCTTTACCGAAGTGCACAGGGTTAGCGGCCACCCCTGGACAAATCGATACCGTGTTGCAGGTCTATTCCCTTGCACCTATAAATTCTTGGCAACAGAAAGTTCTGTCAGTGATTAAAAACTGGATAGATGACAAAAAGGCAGGATCCCGAATAATGTCTTGCTGCTGTAAGGAAAGATCTGTCTGCTTATTGAAGGAGGGTCATTATTTGGAGAAAGAGAAGGCAAACTGACTGTGTTGAACCGCTGAGGACAAACACTCACAGGAAATGAAAATCCCCAGAAAGTAATGGGGAAAGAAAAAGAAAAAACAAAAACAAAAACAGACACTTGAACACATGCACACACACATTCTTGTCTGCCAGAAATACTTAAAAAATGAGAATTATGTTCTTTCTTTAACCAATGTATGATCTAATTAAGAAGATGTCTACACATAAATTGGTAATTAGCCTTAAATTCAAAGACTGAGGCAAATGACTGACACAGAGAGGAAGTGTGAAAAGATTTCAAAGCAAAGAGCAAACATTCTTGATTAAAGTGGCTGATGAAGAGATCACGGAGCAGATGTGATTTGGTCCTAAAAAGAGATACAAGTTAATGATAAAGACAGACATTTGGCCAAGGTAGAAAATTAGCAAAAAGACACAAAATTTTGAAGTGTTTTGTGCAACACATTTAGTTAGAGAAGTAGTACAGTAAGCTGGATGTCTCCACTATTGACAGCTGATCAGGGGAACAACCATGATCAAAGCAATCTTTTGAATATATTTGCTATACATGATATCATATATGAAGAAAGGGTCACATCTGTGGGTGAGGGGCGAGAGGCAATGGATTTGGAGTTGGCTGAGTTTCGATAGTATTCTATCACACAAAGTCAACTTTTTCTTAATTAATTTATATGAATCAAATGCAAATACAGTTAGGTCTTTTTTGAGAAGGAGAGGGCATTGGACAAATAAAATTAATTGACACTTCTATGGAAAGATAAATAAGAAAGAATAGCAAGAAAATTTTCAAAGAAAAGCACAGAAGAAAAATTAGCGCTTTAAGACCTTAAAATCTTTTAACAATTTAAACAGTGTGTTACTGGCACATAAAGAAAAAGTCCAATAAGACATAACAAAAAATCCAGAAATAGACCCAATTTACAAATGAGAGATGGTGGATTAGGCAATAAATGATGGGAGGGACAAGTGAATAATGATCTGATAAGAATATTAAGTAAAATTCATGCATCATATCAGATACCAAAATACATTGCAATTAGCTGCAGCATTCACATCTATAAAATAAAAGAATAAATGTTTCTGAAGGAAATACAGAATTATTTTATCATGGATAGTAAGAAAAGTCTTCTCACTCTATTTCAAATTCCAGTAGGTATAAGATTTTTAAAAACTGTTAAATTCAGTGTGTTTGGGTGGCACGGTCAGTTGAGTGTCTGACTATTGGTTTTTAGCTCAGGTCCTGTTCTCAAGGTGGTGAGATGGAGCCCTACATCAGGCTCCACACTCAGCACAGAGTCTGCTTAAGACTTTCTTGCCCTCTGCCCCTCCCCCAATGAACACTCTTTCTCTCTCAAACAAACAAATAAATAAATCTTTAAAAAAATAAAAATTTAATTCCACAACCACAACAACAACAACAACAACCCAT